>NC_062291.1:84911698-85199198 GCF_902655055.1 Lutra lutra
AAAGGTTGCGCTGTTGGTGCTTCCTGCTCCTTCTCGTTCATCCTACGTCCTGGGGCCCTGCGAACATTTATTCTAGAATTTTGTACGACTCTGCCTTTCCTGGAGAGGTTCTGTGGTGGTTTTTCCGGGTGCCAGTTGGTGCTCAATTCAAGCCACATTCTCTTCGGAGCTTCTCCGACACACCTGGGCTCCCGAGCTTTTACACAGCTGCCCTGGGGTCTCAGCCTCTGAGGGACAGGGCACTTTTCTAGTCCTTTTTCTTCTCCTTCTTTGGTTCCCAGGATGGGGGAGGCCAGGGTATGCTGGTTTTAGCCTCAACATCTCCAAAGCAGCCTGTGCACGCCCAAGAGTGTGGGCTTCTCAGAGATGCTCAGGGTTGTTTCCGATTCCTCCCTCTTTGGGTAATTCTAGAATATGGCTTGGGGCTCCCTGTGACCATTTCGATTCTCTGCTTTGAAGGGGTTGTCTATTTTGTGGATCATTTTTCATTGTTTTCCATCAGAGTTAATCCCAGCAATTTAGCTGCCGTTACTGGTGGCAGGATCTTAGCTTCCGATCTTCCATGTTGACTGATATGCTCTAATCCTGGAAGGGGATTTTAATGTTTAAATTAAATTTTTGTATTAATAATTTTAAAACATATTTAAAGTATATATTTTTAAAATATCAAACATAAAACGTGGTCTTTGGATTTCCAGCTATATAGGAGGAAGACATTAATTAATTTTAAACTCTTCTCCATCCTCCTGGGATTATAAGCCCTTCAAAAGCATAAGGACATTTAATGTCACAGAGGAGAAACCTGAGGCTGACCAGGGTTGCTTTTCGTAAACAATCTCTTTTCCTTGCTGCTTTTGTTTTTGTGTACATACCTGTGGATTCCTTTTTTTTTTTTTTTTTTTTGGTGAAAATCCAGTTTTTTGCTGGCGAATGGCCCTTTTGGACTTCAGGTCCAAGCCTTTCCTCCACCTTGAGAAAGACACATTCTGCAGATGTTGCTTCTCTTGCATTTATTCTGGAAGCTTCTTCATGAAAAGCAGTCGTCGGCGTATCCAGTCTCCCATCTCTACCGTTTTTAGCTGTCACGTTCTCTCTTGCTATTTTAATTGTTTGGCTCTTCTCCTGTGTTCTCGCTGCCTGGAAGGTCATAAATCCTTTACCGGCTGATTTGATGTTTTCTTGTAGGGTCAGTTCTCCCACTCAGAGCCTCTGGTCCTGCTTATTCCATGTTGACATCTTTTCTTTCCTTTAATTTGTTCTTGATTGGCTCCCTTCAATGACTCACTGCCCCTCATCTTGTTAGTTATGCGTTCATCCTTCATCTCTTCCTTCTGAAGTTCTTTTCCTGTTATTTAAAGACATTTCTGAGAGCTCCAATAGGTGCTATCCAACTTCCCGGGTTTATTTTTGGCAGGTGTCAATATATTTTTTAAAAGTGCCCTTCTTCAGAGTGGGAGTTCTCGTTCTTTAATGTCACAGCATCTTTGGGGTTTGTTTTTCTCTTTGCTTATTGTTGAAAGCAGGTCTCTCCAGGTCTGGTAAATGATCATAAGAGATGGGGCGGGTTCCACCATCCCTAGTGCTACTGTAATGATTATTAATGGGCACAAGTGTATGCAAAGAGACGAACAGCCTGGGGTGAGGGGTGGAGAGGGAGCCGTGGACAGTCCGACAGGTTTGTTCCTTCCTGGAAGATGGTCTCCCTCTACTCAGCCATTTGATGAGTCCCTCAACTAGTATCAATCCTGCTCCTTTTCTGTACAGTGCTTTTCACTTGGTGCTGACCCTAGAAACAAGACAGTTATGGCTCTTGCCTGCAAGGAGTATATATTACTGTAGAAGGAACAAATTAAGAAAAAACTAATTACATAGTTCAATAATGTAGTTCTGTAGTCATACAAGCTGCTATGCCTCAAGCTAGCTTTAGATAAGCAGCTCTCTGTTCTTTGTTGGACTCTTGTTCCTTCACAAGGTATGGATTCTTGATGGAAACAGAATTCCTTCAGTGACACCTTCGTGCCACTTGTATGTTGCCTGTATCTTCCGGCAGGGCTCCTCTCCTCTGTTGGGTTGTGCTTGGTGAGGAAGTCGAATGAACCATAGGTCCTTTGAGAGGAGCGTATTTTCAAAATTTTGACCTACTAAGGAGAGGTGCCTTTCCATTTAAGAAAGGTTCCTTAAATGTGCCCCGGGTCACACATAGCCTCAGCCTGCACTGACGGTGGGCACGGGAGGGTGACATATACACATGTTTTCGTCCCTGTTTTTAGTTTTCTTTTGTACTTTGGGTGGTGTTTTGGTGAGATGAGTGGCCACTTTTTCCGAGATCACAACTTTGCTTAAAAGGTTTTCTTTTTTTTATAGTTAGGAGCTTGTGGCCACCTTTTCCATTGTTACCAAATTCAATAACCCTTCAATTGGAGGAATTCTAGGAGTTGTGTATAGGAGCCGTGAACTGTGGTTTGCCCTGGGTTTTTCTCAACTAGCCTCTACCTCATCTCTCTGTGTCTCACTTTGCTTATTCATAAACAGAGGGCAGTTGATCTGGGTATTAAATTTAGAAAGGATCGTGGATGTTTTGTAGTTTACTTAAGAAAGAGCTTCTATCAGAATGAAGCTGTCATGTTGGGAGAAGAGCGGAAGAGGAAGAGAACAATCAGGAAAAGGCAGAAAAGTGAGAGGAGAACAGGAGAAGGAGGGAGAGCCAAAGTCAAAGGCAATGCCTGGAAGGGACGCAGTGTCAGATGGTGGTCTGAAGGTCAGTGTCATGAAGAAGGATGCCCAGAGGAAACAGCAGTCCTTCAGTAGACACATCTGTGCTGATTCTGCATGGAACCATAGAAACGAAGGCACCATATTCTCCAGTCTGAAGATAGATTTCCTCATGCCTTTGATTCTGATTTCTGGCATGATTTTCTGAGGCAAGATTTTAACAATGGCCACTGAAGTAGTGTTTTTTTCTCTTTCCTTGCTCGATCTTTTGACAGTGCTTTGTGTTGGGACAAGGAGGATCTATTTTTCATGTAGATGTCTTATTCTTGTCAGTTCTATGAGTTTGTCCTGGCCCTCATAGATGCTGATATTTATTCGGCAGAAATTATAAATTTTGAGCCAACATTCCTTTTAACTCAGTGATCTCTGCTTTCAATATGTAAGTATTCATATTGTCCAATAGGATATCTTTTTAGTTGCTAAAGGTGTTTGGGAAAATGTTGTCCTAGGATCTATATGTGGAACCACCTTGATTTCCCAGTACTGTATGACCTCTCATGGGTGACTTCTGGGTGTGCCTCTTGCATGACTGTATAGACAAATGGGGTGGGGTATCTCAAGGGGTGGCCTTGGTGGTCTCTACAGTTTTGTTGTAGTGCTTAGAGTGGCTCCTGACTGAGAAGGGGAGGAATGGCTGCATGCACATGGTTCATGGGCACCTGGAAGAGGCCTGATCCCTTGTGGCCAGTTGGTTTTGCTCTAGTCCACGGGGACGACACCCTCCTCCTTGGTTGGCTGCTTTCAGGAAGTGCATGTCACAGTCTGGCGCCTGATGTGTGTGGATTGGGAATGCCTGCCCTCTTTGGACTTTCCCCTCCAAATAGCTCTTTCCAGAGAGAAAAGAGAGAAGGAGTCATCCAGACTCCAATACCCTCCTCCACTGCTTGGCCTAAGGAAGGCCTCCTGTGCTTGGCATGATCTCAGTTCTTATCCATGAAAATGAGGTAAGGGTAGGATGATTTCCAAAAATGGTCGTGATTCATGTTCCTTCCATGTTTTGGCCCAGATGGGAGTCAAGGGCAGTCTTAAAGTTATAGCACTACTTTCCCATGACAAAGGAGGCCAGGACAGATTCTGGCATGCTCTGACTTCAGGTGAGGCTGGCTGGAGGGCTGGCCTTGTGACAAAGCTGGCTCAAGCCCGAGCCGAGATCCCCATGTGGGGTCCCTGCTCAAGGAGGCAACTCTATTCAGCATCTAATGACTGCGCCATAAAGAGATTTGAGCAGTAAAGAAAGCACATGAGATACAGAAATTAAAAATATGAGAAATAGAAAAGGCTGTTGGGAGAGAAAAATCAATTATAGTCCGAGCAGGGTTGCACACAACTTACCTGTTCCCCTGGTGAGGGACTTTCTCAGTTTTAGGGAAATTTGTATGCAACCAACTCACATCAGAACTTTAAAAAGCCATTAATTTTGGCATGATTTTTCTGTTTCAAAACCAAAGTGAGGATTATAAACAGTTTAAAGAGCTTTAAAATGCTAGCACCATCCATCAGAGACCCCGGTGAATACCCAGAAGAATATGAAAATGGACAAGGTTCTGTTTCATTCCTGAAAGCTGCCTGAACCTCTACTTTCTTCCTGCCTTGATGTGTGGTGCCCATGAAAGGCTATGGTCTCCTGAGGGTTCTCTAGGGGGTCCGCTGGAGGTAAAGCAGATTGGGTGAAGGAGCTGACTTGAGTTCTCTCCGTGTTTGTGATGGTAGGAAACCGACTTCTAGATTATCTCACAAACACATAGAAAACATAAAAAGAGGCAAAATTATGCAGAGGCACATAAATTATGTAGATGATGGAAAGCCTATGCAAAACATGATATGTGCACATGATAGCATATTTCCCCAGGGGCTAATTGTATCCTTTGGGTACCTTTTGAAGCATCTGAATATTCAGAAGAAAGCAAATTTATTATAATTTGAAAAATACCACAGTAAATAAGGCTGAAAGAATAATGCATATTGTATTGTAAACTGGAAACTCACAATCTGGCCATTTCCTCCAGTTTGACCACAGCCCAAAGCTACCAAGTAATTCATGCATGGTAGTGTCTCATAGTCTCCAAAATCTTTTTTCTCCCATCTATACAAGTTGTGCAAAACCCACTCAGTCATTCAACAAATATTTATTTGTTGTCATGACAGCATTCATTCATTTTTTTCTGCCATCCAAAAAGTATTTCCTGAAACCTATAATGTGCTTTCCCTTCGTGGAATTTGTGACATCATATGGGAGTCGGACTGTGGAAAGAAACAAAGACCACCCAGATGAGAGCAAACAGAGGGTATTTGCTTAGAACTTGCCATCGCAAGGGGCTCAGCCTTCATCCCTTGCTTTGGGCAGAGAGTCAAAGGCAGGCAGAGTAGCAGAAGAGCTTTAGAGTACAAAGAGGACGGCTTCAGGTGGGCCTGCCTGGCGGCTGGCCGTTGGCCGGGGGAAGCTGGAGGCAGCCCACCAGAGGCAGAGCTTGGGGAAGATATTCAGCTTTCTCTGGTGGGTCCCGATTTGGATGCAGGAACAAAGATGAAGGAAACTGGCCGTATTGTCCACATCCAGACTGCCATAGGCAATGGCAGTGCACCCTGTAGTTTGGCTTCTTATGTTGGACACTAGAGAGCTTGTGGATCATCGTTCTCTTTTTGTAAATGGTCTGGCTGTTGTCTATTTATGCATTTGGTCTTCCAAGACTAATCACCCATAACTTCCCCACAGAAGTTCAGGGGCCATGAGGACCCAGGAGGGCCCCCTACCCCCACAACAGAAGACAGAGCAAACACGAGCTGCCTGAAGTTCAGTGATGATGAGGGCATAGACTGTTCAAATGCCTTGTATTAGTCAGCTCAGCTGCTATAACAAATACCACAGACTGGGAGGTTCACCAACAGAAAGGTACTGTCTCAACAGTCTGGAGGCCAGAAGTCCCAGATCAAGATGGCACCCAGGTTGGTTCCCTCTGGAGCTGCGAGGAGAATCTGTTCCAGCCCCCACCCCTCCTGGCTTCTGGTGGCCTCAGACATTTCCCGGTGGTCCTCTCCCTGTCTTTTTATATCATCTTCATTCTATGTGTGTCTATCTCTGTCCAGTTTTCCCCTTTTTATAAGGATGCCAGTCATATTGGATTAAAGCACACCCCAATGACCCTGTTCTCACTTGTTCAGCTGCAAAGACCCAATTCCCAAATGAGATCTCCTTCACAGGGGCAGGAGGATGGGACTTCAGCATCTTTTGGGGGAACAATATTCAACCCATAGCACACCTGAAGGAAGTTGTGTCTAGTCAGAGCCTGGCAGTTTTAAAAATGTCAGTTCTAGTGCCTAATTACTATTATAAAATACATTTTGTGGGTACCTGGGTGTCTCAGGTAAGTGTCTGACTCTTATTTTGACTCAGGTCATGATCTCAAGGTCCCAAGATCAAGCCCGGTGTCAGGCTCCATGCTGGACGTGGAGCCTATGTAAGATTCTCTCTCTCCCTCTGTCCCTCCCCTGACCCTCTCCCTAAAAAATAAAATAAAATAAAATAAAATAAAATAGACTTTGTATCTACAAAAGATATTCCGTTCTAAAAGCAGCAGACTTCATCAGAACTATCTGAAACTTTTCACCAATAAGAGCCAGGTGGAGATTATCCCTCTTGCCATGTAGACCAATTTTTGCATAACTGTGTGAAATGGTCGAGTCATAATTGTGACTCTCTGAGGACAGTTGAGGTAGGTGGTCACAGAGACGCTGGTCCATGGGGTCTTCACAATGTTTGTGAAGAGCGATGCACTCTCATCCTTATTCCCATGTCAGAAAACTGGTCTTTGTACCTGAGTAAGATACGACCCTGGATTTAAACCTATCCCATGAATCCCACCCAAGAAATGGTGAAACCTGCCTTGCCAGTTGGATTTTAGAGGAGATTTTCCAAAAAAAGCAGAGACCAGAGGAAGGAGCTGCCTTTTGTCAGAGTTCTCTATCGGGGATCCTGGGAAGGAAGGCATAGATCCTTCCAGGCAATGGGAGTCCAGGCACAGATCCCAGGCCAGTTAAAACTGTCCTCAACCACCTCCTTCCTATGAAGGTATGTGCATACAAATGCATGTATGCAAGTATGAAGTCACACATGCGTGCACGCACGCGCACACACACACACACACACACACACACACGGGACATCTGTACTGCTTTAAGAGAAGCAACAAAAAGTTCTAGGCAGGCCACCATGCACCCTTCTTCCAGGGTCCTGAGCCTCTCTTGACAGTGTTTTGTCATCACAGTTGAGAGATGTCTCCTTGTCCCACCTTGGGGGTCTTGTCATTAGAGTCAGTGGGGCAGGGCCGTGTTCCTAATTCTTTCCATTGGGCTTAGAGACAATCTCTTCTGTGACCTCTAATGACCTCACAAATGGGCAGTGGCTTCCTGTGGCCAATGTCCCTTGTGGATGGTGACATTCGTTTTGGCTGTGCTAATAAACAGACCCTGACCGCTTAGAGACCGTTTTCTTTTCTGCCATGAACCATCAGCTAAGGAAGTTTGGCTCTCCTCAGAAAATGTCTGCTGGCTGATACCAACAAGCTACCTTCTGACATCTGGAGGTTAATGCCCTTGGTCCCTGGCTGGCCTGGGCCCCTCTACTTTGGAGCAGGGTCCAGTGTGCCCATTGCTGGGGGCTACGGGAGCTCGGGCACCTGTGTCTCACTATTCTCTGATGGGAACCAGGTCACATAACCTCGGCCTAGAATTATTGATGACATGCTTTTTAAAAGAAAAATAGGCTGAAGGCATCTCTTTCTTCCCTCCGAGGAGCTCAGATGTCCCCAAAGTAAAAAGCTTGACTACTTCTTCCTTCCCAGTTGTGATGAAAATAGGGATTAGTGGGATGTTAGAGGCAAAACCTCATCTATGAAGTTATAAATGAATAATTCTAATTTCTTTCTGAGTTGTGAGAAATCAGTTTGTTTTACATAGAAATGCAATACGTTCTTGATCTCTATGTATGCGATTAGAATTTCTCCCTCTACTTGGTATTTGTTTCATTATGGAATGACATTTTGAGCTTATATTTTCAGATGCACTTCACCTCATGCATTTCAATGCCTATTTCCCCCAAATCTCTGTTTCAGTAGAACACAGGATGCCTATCTTTTTTTTTTTCATATTAGCTTTAGGATGTGGGAAAGTAGGTGGAGATGCTTTCTTTAAGATTCTGACTCTCATTGGAGTGGACACCCAACCTTCTCATGAATGTATTTGGAGGAATGTGCCAATTTTTAAGATAAATGATGATTGCTTAGCGCTGCTAAGAAAAATGGAATTGCCACGCCGGCCTCAGCATCACTACATAGATGAAGCTCATAGAGTCGCAGGGCGCTGATGTTGAAAATACCCACTCTTGAAGGGCGATCAAGGTTATGAGTTCAAAACAAATGCAGATTTCAGAAGGGAGCAGAAGTCCTGGCTTAGGGAGAAGCGTCAGTCTGCTCTACAATTGGAAGACAGGAGTCCAAGACAACAATGTGAGCAAGCTGGTCCTCCAGAGCATCACGACCTGGGGATTGAGGCGGGAGGACCCACAGGCGGACTGGCCCCAGCTCAGGGCATTAGGGATGCGGCAACAAACAACTCCAGCTCTGATCAAAATATCCATCCTTTCATGGGCAGGAAGTTTGGGAGCAAAGTGATCCTAATTGCAGCATAGGTGTGTTTTTCTTTTTTAAATGTACGAGGCCGTTGGGGGTTGCTGGAGCGCCATCTTGTTTTTTTTTGCCTGGAGCCTGCAGAAATGACATCTGTGGGTGGTAGGCGTGGGGGGGGGGGAGGACACGGAGGCCTTTGGAGACACTGAAAAGCCTGGAAATGCTGGCACAGGGGTGGTGGTGGCTGGTCAGAGGGGCCCAGTTAGGTGGATGAATTTTGCATAGAAAGCATCATAATCCACCTCTCCATTGTCCAGAGGTAGATTATCCAATTTGTGGCTTCCCCAAATCTATTTCTTCTCCCATTGCACACTTTGGCCACTGCCCTGTTCATTAGCACCTGGGCTAGCGGCATGGGGAATTGGGAGAAGGAAGCTGATTTATATTTCAGGAGCCTCCTTGGCTCAGGGGGCAAAAGCACTGTGCTAATGAAGCTGAGGTCAAAGGTAGGAGCCCCAGCTGGGCCAGTTATCCGGGCCGCGGTGCGCTAGCCTCAGAATAGAGCCCCAGCCCAGCCCCCTGGTCTGCCTTGCATTTCTGCTAGTTGAGAATGGTGGGGAGGCGTCGGCATAAATGCATTTGGGCCATCCTGGGGGCAGGGGGTTTGGTGGGGCAGCTTGGGGTGGTGGGGTGTGATTTGTTGAAATCATGTATTCTCAATCACCGCAGACGATTTGGGCTCTGTGGTCAGTAGACCTTCCTAAAGAGTTTCAATATTTAATAAGCTGTGTGCTGCATGTGTCGAGCAGGACAGCCGGATTGCTTCCTCTCTTTGCCATTAACTCATTCCAGAATGACCCTGCCCTTTGCAGTGGGATGGATGCGATTGCATTCAGGGAGATAGAGTCCACATTTTTATACTTATGCATCTTTTTATTAAGAAGAATGTATTTATTAAGCAGTTCCCATGCGGCAGGCATTCTGCACGAATCACAGCCTCATAAGAGAAAATTAGTGAATTCCTCCGAGCAGCTCCATCGGCAACCTTTCTGGCATTTTAAATAGGGTAGGTCTCATCAGAAAAATAAAGGTTCTGTTGATAATCATGGGGTTGCCACGAACCCAAGGAAGACCCAATATTTCTGAGTTTGGGCGATAGAGAAATGCTTGGCAGTTGGAGGCCAAGTTTACACAAGTTGTATCAAAGCCCTGTGGCCAAGACTCTGACGGCCAGGTGGTGTTTGCACACACGGAAAGATTTGGCAGGAAACTGCGTGAGCCAGGTTGAATGCAGTCAAGTACCTGGGTGTTTAAAAAATCATCAGTAGCTTTTTGACCCGAACCTGTCTTGTGTGGAGAGATACTTTTAAGGTGAGCCGTTCCCTGAAAATGTTTGTTTTTTTTGTTTGTTTGTTTGTTTTTGTTTTTTCCCAGTTGGATGATACTACGATTATGTCTTACTTGTTCCACCTGCAAGTAAAGCAGCTGTGTTTCTTCCTGCACGGCCACAAACACAACTGGTCTAGAACCTGTAGGGATAACAGGTATTCACAGGACGTCCAAGGGTGGAGCAGGCCTGGCTTAATGATATGCAAAGGTCTTAAGGGTCTGTCTGTTCTTTAAGATCCTAGACATCATGACTTGGGCATTCCATAGTCAGGTGCGAAGCCCAGCTGAGCCGAGAGATGTGGTGTCTCAGGCAGTTTTACTGACTCAGTTGGGCCGGGTGGGAATGAACCTGCGGTCTGGACCCGTTGGCCGAGGTAGGGAAGGAAGAGCAGGGAGCGCTCAGACCATGGGCTACGCTGTCCGAGACTGAGGAGGAGCTGTGCGAGGAAGGGAAGTGTGTGGGCCACACCCACAGTAGAAGTGTTGAGCCCACAGGACGGCACGCTCTGGGAATCTTTCCTCACACAGCTTCTAAGGCTTCGCTGGCTGGCAGCTTCCCCCAGCTCCAATATAGACAGCCGCTTTGGTGCTGGTGCGGGGAGCAGCTCCGGTCTGGGTCAGTGACCTCAAACCTTGACTGAGGAGGGGGGTGCCGGCCACCTCGAAAGCTGACCAAGGAGAAGCGTCCAGGAGTCCTGTCCTTAGCAAGCACATGTCTTCATAGAGGGGCCCTGCAGCCCCACAGGCTGAAGGGTGCTCCATTTTCCTTCCAGAAAACCCAGGAAGTAACTGGGGACCAAGCAATGAACACACACACACACACACACACACACACACACACACACTCCGCTCTACTCCTTCCCCCTCTGTGAACTTTGGATCACAGATCAAGCCCGCAGCAATCCAAGGGCAGGAGGAGGGACAGAGATGCGCCTTTCTTCGGGAATGTTTATAGTTCAAAGGCTCACAAAGGAACACGCTACACAGGCTACGTTGAGAAAGGGAAGGGGGAACGGGTCATTTTTTCCTCCTGAAGGGGGAAAATGCAACCAAACCTCCGACAGGATTTTCATTTTTCTTCCATAGACATTTTGTTTTTTTCATGAATTTTTTCCTCCAGGGAGGTAGCAAGAGTGGGCAAAGGGAGATGTGTGGGGAAATGGCCTTGCTGAGATTAAACCAATCTCTGTCGCCGTGTGTCCATCTGCCCGTCCATCTGTGAATAACCTGTAATTATTAATAATATGAGTGATGTCATGAACATTCTGGCAGGAACGCGGAGCCCCAGAGACCACTCTGGAACCAGTGAGCGCAGGACAAAGCCGGGAATGATCAGCCGTGTTTGCACTGGAGCTGTGGATAAATCTGGCATGCTGGCGCGCGCCCTCTCGGTGGTAGGACCCGAGCATATTGGATTTTCTCATAAACTTCCAATGAGATCAGATTGGCGGCATCTCAAAGGAATACCTCTTATATAAAAAAAGGTTGAGTACATAATCCAGCAAAAAATGTCATTAAAAGGACACACGGTGTGAGTGGGACAACCTTAAATTTACTAAGATGGAGTGTTTTAAGACAACACAGGAGAGAGGCACCCAAGAAGATGACAAAGGTCGGGGAGGGGATATTAGGTCCCTCCCAGGCACCCCCTTTCTGTTTCCTATTAAGATACTCATGAAATCATCCAGGGGGTAGAAAGAGAAAGAAAGAAAAATGTTTCTCAATTAGAGCATCCCCCGAAGAAGCGAGAATTCCAGAATATTCCAGAAAGACTTTGTAGGATGTTCCACACCACTGGCTGAGCCGAAGACTTGGCACAACCCTCCAGGCTGTGGCTTGGGAAGTCTTTGACCAGGGCAGCTGTGCCCTCGGGGGCTCCAGGGTAGGGGCGTGGCAAACGACCAGCCACCAGCTGGGTAGGACCCTTTGGTCATGGGTAGGACACAACCAGACCCCGTGTGGCTTCCACGTGGGGCTCTAACCCTTTCAGCAGGGCTATGCAAAACAGGGGCTCTTCCTAGTGCTATTCACTGATGGCATCCCAGCTCCTAGGATAGGAACACTATAGTAGGTGCTCCAGAAAAACTTACTCAATGCATTACTGCAACAGTCATCTGTCACAGGTGCTTGAGTACACATCTGCCTCTGGCCCAAGTGTCCAGCCCCATCTCTGGAGGCTGCTGGCCAGGGACTGGGGGGTTGGTGTGCTGGAATTGGGGAAATAAATGCTCTACTTCCAGGTGATATGAACATTACACATGATACTTTTGTCTTTTTGTCAGGCCATAGAATTTCCTGGAACTGTTTCTTTAAAAGTCTCACCTTACTGTACCATGAAGGCTGTCCTTGGCAGTTCACCACGTTGTTAACTGAGCAACGGGAGATTTCACGGCAGCCTCCCAGGCAATCCACTCTCTTACGTATTGGAAAAAACAGCTGATCTCATTGCAAAACTTCCCTGATTTCAAGAAAAAGGAGAAAAACAAAACAAAACATTAAAAGTACAAAGGCTAATCTCACTCTGGAATGGATCTCCCATGAGAAACTGAAGATTTTGGCGAAGGGCTTTGATCCCCTCTCAGGAAGAGAGAAGAGGATATCCTAGCTCTGACACAACAACGGAACATGCCGAATTCTGCCTGTCAGGTAAGAGTGTTCTTGGGAATGTGGAGTTCGGCTTGATGCTGTTAAACAGCAGACATTCCAAAAATAGACGCCTAATGGAGATGACAATGAGAATGTCACAAAAAGAACACTAGAAGCGAGACTGGCCAGCTTTTAGGAGGCAGCTTCTGTTTGCTGGGTACTTGGATGTGATGGTTATAGCAACCCCACAAGGTAAATGTCAAATTGCCATGACTTTCTCGATGAGAGAACGGGTATTTAGAGAGATTAAGTACATTGCCAGTGTCACAAAGCGAGGGCGTGGCAGCCCTGGGGCTGCACCCGGGTTATTCTAAAATCTGACACTGGGGATGCTGTCTCTAGACTGACCACTGAATTCACGGAGAGGAACACCTCAGAAAAAAAGAGACACGGGGAGTGGGGCTCTCCGGTCCTTGGAGAGCTGGAAGAATAGAACTTGTTTTCAGGAGGACCGGTTAGGGCTTAGAAAAACAGACTCAGAAAAATAGAGTAAAGCCTGGGTAACTACTAAGAAAAGAAAAGAAAGCCAATATTGGAAGAGTGATGACCTGGGTAGTTTGGTTAGAAAGCACCATCAGGGGGCGCCTGGGTGGCTCAGTGGGTTAAAGCCTCTGCCTTCGGCTCAGGTCATGATCCTGGGGTCCTGGGATCGAGCCCCACATCGGGCTCTCCCCTTAGCGGGGAGCCTGCTTCCTCCTCTCTCTCTGTCTCTCTGCCTACTTGTGATCTCTGTCTGTCAAATAAATAAATAAAATCTTGAAAAACAAAACAAAACCAAACCCACCATCAGGGCTGTGGGACTGGCTCTGAGGCCCGAATCTGCGTCTGCAGGTCTCAGCCCTCCTGCTCCATGCAGGACACTGCCTTCTCTGCCAGAGAAGTTCTCCTGGGGCTCCCCCTGCCCTCTGAGCCCCATGTGCCTGGGTGTCAGGCCTGAGCTCATAGTCTAACCTCAAAGCCCACCCCCAGGGAAGGGTGCGGCACCACCTGCCACAGCGGCCAGGGTGGAGGAGGGGAGCCTGGGAACAGCTTGCCTGCACCAGGCCTGTCCCTACCGGAAGGACTATGTTTCTTTGGATGTTTAAGCCGGCTGAATTTGGCTGCTGGTCTACCAAGAAAACGTCCTCACTGACTCCTTTCTCTGTCTGCAGCCCTTGGCTTATCCCATGGCCTGTCATCGTGTTTGAAATGCAAATTTGATCACCATACTACTCCACTTCCAATGTGATCCAACCCCCTAGCCAGGCCCATGTTCCCCCATGCTCAGGGATTCTGGCTAGACCAAACCTTGTTTGCTGAGGTTTCAAACCTCTGAGCTTTTGCAAACGTTCCGTCTTCTTGGAAAACCCGCTCTAGGCTCACCCCACTCTCTCACATGCACCAGGTGAACCCATTTATATGTCCAAAGATCATGATGCTTCCTGCTGAGTCTCCCTGTAATCTCACTGGAGTTCGTTGGGTCTCCCGCTGGTCCCCTCCCTGCACCACCCCCGCATGCCTCAACCCTCGTCTGTGATGGTTGCAGGGGTCAAATTCCACGATGTCTCCCTGTCCCACTCTGCTAGACCCCGAGCTTCTTGAAAGAAAGAGGGGCCATGTTTGTTCCCCTTGGCATCAGTAACAAGACAAATTAAGACACTCTTAATTTGCCAGGAAAAAAATAAAAGGATTTTTCTAAGCTCCTTGACAGAAAAATGGAATTCCCTTCAGAGGAAGTAAAAATCAAACTTCAAGCTTCTACCGGCAACAAAGCAGGAAGAGAGTGCAATAAAAGTTTGGTGATTCTTAAAGAAGGGTGGACGCTGGGGCGCCTGGATGGCTCTGGGCGAAGCCTCTGCCTTTGGCTCAGGTCATGATCTCAGGGTCCTGGGACTGAGCTCCCTTCTCAGCTGGGGGCCTGCTTCTCCCTCTCCTGGTGCAGCTCCCCTTGCTCCTGCTCGTTCTCTCCTGCTCTCTCAAATCAATAAAGAAAATCTTTAAAAAAGAGAGAGAGAGAGAGAGAAAATGATGGAAGCTAGAGGAGTTGGCTAGGGCAGCCATGACAGAATGGTGGCATAATGGTGGAAATTTATTCTGTGGCAGTTCTGGAGGCTGGGAGTCCAAGATCAAGGTGTCCATGGGCTTGGTTTCTCCTGTGGCCTGCTGAGGGCTTTCCCTCTGTGCACACACTTTCCTGTTGTCCGTGTGTCCATACTTTCTCTCCTTATGAGGACACCAGTCAAACTGGATCAGGGCCCACTGTGTCCAAATACAGAAACACATTGAGGTGCCAGGATGAGGGCTTCAAAAGACGAATTCTGGGGACACAGTTCGGTCCATAACATAAATCAGCCTACCAGTCTCACAAGGGAACAACAGAAAGAACCTGAAAGACCTTGCCCTTTCCAGAGCTTGCCTTTCCAGAACATGCCTTTTCTTCTGAGCTCACGGGAAGGCTTTTATGTACCTGAAATAAAGAATTCTTGACTTAAAGTATAATTTTGAGAAAACACCTTTGCAGACCAGTGAAACTAACTTCCGATTTAAAAGAGGAACATATCGATGGGGGACGTGCAGTTGTGGATAGAGAAGAATAGGTAGGAACACGAGGGGTTGGTGGGGTTATCCAGATCTGTAACCTGCTGTTGATGTCTGGACCAATGGAAGAGAACTCAATGACCTCTACTTCCTTCTTTCTCTCCCCTCCCATCCTCTGCATTAGTCCATTGTTGGTCCTGCTTTGAAATATCGCCAGGCTCCACCCCATGGCCCAACCTCACTGGCTTTGCCAACTCCCCTCTCCCTGCTCCAGCCCTACCACTTCCTTGTTGATCCTTAACAAGCCACATGTGCCCCAGGGCCTTTGCCCTGGCCACTCCTTCTGCCTGACTCTCTCCATGCCAGTTCTCTGCATGGCTTATTCCCTTTCTCCATTACAGTCTTAGTTCAAATGCAGGCTTGACCCGCTGGCTTTCGAAATAGCTATAGCAGAAAGGGGTCCTCTGCTTCTGCTTTGCCTTTCTCCATGGTACTCCCGGCGATTTGCTATCTTCTGTAGAGTCTATCTTCCTCTGCTAGAATTTCAGGTCTCAGACCAGGACTTTTGTTCTGCAAGAGCAGGTGCACGCAAAGAAGGTGGAGAACACTGCCCCTCGTCCCCCGTCAGAGAAGTCAGAAGGACCACGTGTGGGTGTGATGCTGACAAGTCCGACAGAAGTTAAGTGGTTGAAAACGTATGTATGACATCTGAAGAAAGCAATAGTGTCAAGAATGGAACGTTGTTACCTTTCAAATAATTTTTACATGTTCGATCCTGAGAGAGTGTAGTCAATGCATCAGAAACCATCAGTGATGAAGCATCTCTAAATGATGATAGCAACCAATTTCACGATGATACAGTGACCCCAAGTTCAAAATCACCTACCAAAGAAGTCATGTCTCCAGTTGATGACAAACTAAACTGTACAAGATGTTGCTTTCTAGACATCCATTGACACAAAGAGGGAGGATTAAAAATGGGAGGAAAACAGATAAGGCACACTTAATTTAAAACATTAGATAAAAGGTTAGTTGATTTTGATAAAAATATGATGATTAATGAATATATGACATTAATTAAGCTTTTTGTATAGGGTCAAATAATATAGCACCCAGGCATTTTAAATAAGATCTGTTAAAAAGTAGCAATGGGGATGGTTGGATAATATTTTAAAAACCCGCAATTATAAGGAGAGACATTAATTCACTAGTAGCAGGAAACACAAATAAAATGAGGGCAGGGAAATGTTGTTAGTATATTAAAAAAAAAAAAAAAAAGGCAAACAAGCATATGCAAGACTCTCTTGCCGAAGCAGAAATTACTCATCTCTGTGAAAGATTTTTTGGAACAAGGGAGGCTATAAATAAAAACGATAAAATCTTCCAATTAAAATATTATCCTTTGATTCAAATACAAAAGCACATGGACACTAAACAAAGCCCCGAAGAAAATCTAAATGAACTTCAAAGAACATAAGGTTTCAGAGGCTCCATTCCTTAGGAGGCAAAAAAAAAAAAACAAACCCAGAAATTATAGAAATATGAAATGCATCCAAGAGCTAGTGCTTTGAAAATAAGGGCAAGACCAGTAGCACTTACACATCACTGGCAAATCTGAAAGGAAGAACAGAAAGTCCGTATAAACCAAATTAGAAATGAGAGGGAGAATACATGATAATAATGGCTTTTAGGGGCTTCTCTGCTCATCTCTCTCTTTCCAGGTTTGCAGCAGTGGTCCCTGCATATGGGGGGCAAGGAACTGGGCAGGGGTGAGAGTTGCGGGGCAGGAGCTCTAGGCTTTGCTCAGCTCAACATCGTGGGATCATTTCCCTGTTGGATGCCATCTGGCTTTGGGTCTGGAGGCTCACGTCCAGACAAGCCTTTTTGGGGTCAATCCCAGCCCTGGTGGCAGAAGGAGAGGGAGGTGTGTGTTGGGATGAGTCTGTCTTTCCCTGCTTCATGTGGGGCTGTTCAGATTGCTGAGTTCAGAGAAGGGAATGTTCCATGTGTCTTTGTGTGTCCCTCATCTTCTACCATGGAGTGGGAGGATAACCCTCCAATTAGCCTACAATCTTTTCTTAAAATTTATGAAGGATCAGTTCTAGTTTTTATGCTTTAGAGCCCTGTCTTAGCACAAGCACCATAACAAAATGCCGCAGACGTGGGGGAGGGGGCTCAACAGCAGACATGCATCACTCACAGTTCTGCCTAGAAGGTCAAGAGCAGAGTGCTGGCATTTTCAGTGTCTGGTGAGAGACCTCCTTCTGGCCTGTGGACAGCCACCCTCACATGGAATCCTCACAGGGATGGGAGCTCCGACAAGCTCTCTGGGGTCTCCTCTTATTAGGGCCCATCATGACCCCCTCATGAAAGTTTCATCCTCATGATCCCGTCATGAAGTTTCCAACCCCATGACCTCACCCAAACCAGCTACCTCCCAAAGACCCCACCCCAAAATGCCATTCCACTGGGGGTGAGGGCTTCAACATGTGAATTTGGGGTTCAGAGAGATACAATATGGTAGAGAGCAAGTATGTTCTGCCAGTTTGGCTTCCAAAGATGTGCTAAACGTATTCTTCAATATAGCACAGCAGTTCAAACTAATTTGAAAAGACATAAAAAATGAGAAATAAGTATTGAAAATAAAAAAAAATAAATCCAAAAGAGATATTTATAGATGGAGGGGATATTTCATTAGAGAAGCCAATGTAATCATATTTTAAAAGTAATAGAAGTAAGGAACTTGTTACATATCAACCACCAGAAAACTGAATGAATCCCTCCTTGGATGGGACCCCTCCCCTTCCTCTCCCCCTCTTCTCCCCCTCCCCAGAAAGTCACCCTGATCTGAGGCAGTGGGAAGGCTCTTTAGGGATGCACCAAATGCCTGGATGTAGGATCGCAGAGAACCTGCAGGGCAGCTTTGGGCCAAGATAGGATTAAATGTATGTGATGGGCTCTGGAGCAAGAGGGGTGGGAGGTGGGGAGTTGCCCCTTTGGAGCACCAGCTGTTCTTTTGGGCAGTTCTCAGACTAAGTTGAAAATCACCTTGGAAAAATACCCATTGAATTTTGATCGGAATGGCATTAAAAGTATAGATTGCTCTAGGCAGTATAGACATTTTAACAATGTTTATTCTTCCGATCCAAGAGCATGGAATGGTCTTCCATCTTCTTGTATCTTCTTCAACTTCTTTCATGAGTGTTCTGTAGTTCCTTGAGTACAGATCCTTTACCTCTTTGGTTAGGTTTGTTCCCAGGTATCTTATGGTTCTTGGTGCTATAGTAAATGGAATTGAATCTCTAATTTCCCTTTCTGTATTTTCATTGTTAGTGTATAAGAAAGCCACTGATTTCTGTACATTGATTTTGTATCCTGCCACGTTACTGAATTGCTGTATGAGTTCTAGTAATTTGGGGGTGGAGTCTTTTGGTTTTTCCATATAAAGAATCACGTCATCTGTGAAGAGAGAGAGTTTGACTTCTTCATTGCCAATTTGGATACCTTTTATTTCTCTGATTGCTGTTTGTTTGTTGTTGTTGTCTGATTTCTGTTGCTAGGACTTCTAATACTATGTTGAACAAGAGTGGTGAGACTGGGCATCCTTGTTGTGTTCCTGATCTCAACGGGAAGGCTGCAAGCTTTTTCCCATTGAGGATGATATTTGCTGTGGGTCTTTCATAGATAGATTTGATGAAGTTCAGGAATGTTCCCTCTATCCCTATACTTTGAAGCATTTTAATCAGGAACGGATCCTGGATTTTGTCAAATGCTTTTTCTGCATTAATTGAGAGGCCCATGTGGTTCTTCTCTCTTCTCATATTAATTTGTTCTATCACATTGATTGATTTGCGAATGTTGAACCATCCGTGTAGCCCAGGAATGAATTCCACCTGGTCATGGTGGATAATCTTTTTAATGTGTTGTTGGATCCTGTTTGCTAGGATCTTGTTGAGAATCTTAGCATCCATATTCATCAGTGATATTGGTCTGAAATTCTCCTTTTTGGGTGGGTCTTTGCCTGGTTTTGGGATCAGGGTAATGCTGGCTTCATAGAAAGAGTCTGGAAGTTTTCCTTCTGCTTCAATTTTTTGAAACAGCTTCAGGAGAATAGGTGTTATTTCTTCTTTGAAAGTTTGGTAGAATTCCCCAGGGAATCTATCAGGTCCTGGGCTCTTGTTTTTTGGGAGGTTTTTGATCACTGCTTCAATCTCCTTACTAGATATTGGTCTATTCAGGTTGTCAGTTTCTTCCTGGTTCAATTTTGGGAGTTTACAGTTTTCCAGGAATGCATCCATTTCATCTAGGTTGCTTAGCTTATTGGCATATAAAAGTTGATAACTTCTGATGATTGTTTCTACTTCAAAGAGCTGGAGCAAATAATCCAAAAATTTGTATGGAATCAGAAGAGACCCCGAATCGCTAAGGAAATGTTGAAAAACAAAAATAAAACTGGGGGCATCACGTTACTGATCTCAAGCTTTACTACAAAGCTGTGATCACCAAGACAGCATGGAACTGGCATAAAAACAGACACATAGACCAGTGGAACAGAGTAGAGAGCCCAGATATGGACCCTCAACTCTATGGTCAAATAATCTTCGACAAAACAGGAAAAAATATACAGTGGAAAAAAGACAGTCTCTTCAATAAATGGTGCTGGGAAAACTGTACAGCTGTATGTAGAAGAATGAAACTCGACCGTTCTCTTACACTGTACACAAAGATAAACTCAAAATGGATAAAAGACCTCAACGTGAGACAGGAATCCATCTGAATCCTAGAGGAGAACATAGGCAGTAACCTCTTCAATATCAGCCACAGCAACTTCTTTCAAGATATGTCTCCAAAGGCAAAGGAAACAAAAGCGAAAATAAACTTTTGGGACTTCATCAAGATCAAAAGCTTCTGCACAGCAAAAGAAACAGTCAACAAAACAAAGAGGCAGCCCACGGAATGGGAGAAGATATTTGCAAATGACAGTACAGACAAAAGGTTGATATCCAGGATCTATAAAGAACTCCTCAAACTCAACACACACAAAACAGATAATCATATCAAAAAATGGGCAGAAGATATGAACAGACACTTCTCTAATGAAGACATACAAATGGCTATCAGACACATGAAAAAATGTTCATCACCACTAGCCATCAGGGAGATTCAAATTAAAACCACATTGAGATATCACGTTACACCAGTTAGAATGGCCAAAATTAGCAAGACAGGAAACAACATGTGTTGGAGAGGATGTGGAGAAAGGGGAACCCTCTTACACTGTTGGTGGGAATGCAAGTTGGTGCAGCCACTTTGGAGAACAGTGTGGAGATTCCTCAAGAAATTAAAAATAGAGCTTCCCTATGACCCTGCAATTGCACTACTGGGTATTTACTCCAAAGATACAGATGTAGTGAAAAGAAGGGCCATCTGTACCCCAATGTTTATAGCAGCAATGGCCACGGTCACCAAACTGTGGAAAGAACCAAGATGCCCTTCAACGGATGAATGGATAAGGAAGATGTGGTCCATATACACTATGGAGTATGATGCCTCCATCAGAAAGGATGAATACCCAACTTTTGTAGCAACATGGACGGGACTGGAAGAGATTATGCTGAGTGAAATAAGTCAAGCAGAGAGAGTCAATTATCATATGGTTTCACTTATTTGTGGAGCATAACAAATAGCATGGAGGACAAGGGGAGATGGAGAGGAGAAGGGAGTTGGGGGAAATTGGAAGGGGAGGTGAACCATGAGAGACTATGGACTCTGAAAAACAATCTGAGGGGTTTGAAGGGAGGGGGGTTCAAGGTTGGGGGAACCAGGTGGTGGGTATTAGAGAGGGCACGGATTGCATGGAGCTTGGGAGGGAGTGAGACACTGGGAGTTGTAGGCTTCCCCTGGAGCTCCTTGCTGGTCCCATGGTGGCTGGAGAGCATGAGGCAGGTGCTGTGGTCCTGTGGGAGGTGCTGGGGCTCCTGCTGGGGCCCTCACGCCTGCTTCACAGACTAAGGCCTAGAGGGCCTGGGGAAACCCACCCCAGGCCCTGGGGAGTGCAGAGCTGTGCTTGGGCGGCTTGATGGGCCCCTGCAGACAGAGGGGGTGATGGTGTCAGGATGTGCATATATGCATGTGCAAGCATGTGTGGGTGAGTGTATAGAGTGTGTGCACTTGTGGGAGAATGCACGTGAGAGTGAGCGTGAGTCTGCTCGTGCATACGTGTGTGAATGCTGTGAGAATTTGAATGGGTGTGAGAATGTGTGAGACTGAGCATGTGAGTATGTGCATATGTGAAAGTGTATGAGTGTGTGTGAGAGTGTGTGTATGTGTGAGTGTGTACATGTATATGTGACTGTGAATGTGTGAGTGTATATGTGTGTATGTGACTATGAATGTGTGTGTGAGTGTGTGTGAGGGTTGTGTATATGCATGTGTGCTGTGTGAATGTGAGCTTTGTGTGTGTGACTGTGAGAATGTGTGCAATTAGGAATGTGTGTGTGTGAATGTGAGTATTGTGTGTAAGTGTATGTGTGAATGTGCATGTGAAAGTGTGAATGTGTGCAAGATGTGTGGGAATGTGTATATGTGAAAGTATGCAAATGTGTGCAAGATGTGTGAGTGTGTGGACATGTGGACATGTGTAAGTGTGTGTGCCACAAGTGGCCCGCTCGTCTTCAGTGCCAAAGTGGCAGGGATTGCTGGCATGGGAACATGGTGACAGTGGGTGGCCCAGCTCTCTCTTCAGGAGAGCAGACACCGACCTGGGTTCCCCTCCAGGCGCCCCGTAGAGCCCACAGGCCGGACTCCTGTCCTGTCTAGGGAAAGTGGCTCCTGGCCTCCCAGCTTCCAGTGGCTAGGAAATGGTCCCCTTTGACGGTGTGTGCCGGTGTTTGTCTTTGGCTCTCAGGACACAATTCACTATGCCGCGATGAAGAAATAATACTGAAAACTAGGTAAAACATGAAGGAGGGGCCAGAAGGCATTCTGGATGGCAGTTGTCCCCGACGCAAAGGCACGGGGCGCATCCTGGACGGGGACCGGGCTGAGTTCTGCCCACCTCCCCCGACCCCCACTGGCGCCTGTGACCGTGACCATGGCGCAGACCCGGGCGCTCTTCCCGGATGCTCGCGGGCAGTGGTGGCCCCGGTGCGCGGGCCGCAGCGGGCTTGTGTTTGGACGCCTCCACTCTGCCTCTCGGCTGACAGGGGTCCAGTCGATGGAAAGGGCAGGCCGATGGGATGCTCTGAGCCACCTTTTCCCCCTCCGCGCCCAGTTTTATGGAGAAATAATTGACACACGCGGAGGCACGGTTGGTACCTGGAGGAGGTGCGCCGCGCGGTTCCGGCCCCGCCGCCGGCTCTGCCCGAGCGCTCCACCTGCGCTGCTGCGACTTGCGGGTCTGGAGGCCTCGGACCCCTGCTGGTGGCGCCCCAGAGACCCGGGGATTCTCACCCTTCCCTCTGTGCCTCCTCCGCTCCAGTCTCGGCTGCGCAGGCCCCCAGTCCCATCCGTTTATGTCGGGGCTCCTGGTCCCTGGTGCACCCGCCTAAGGCTCGGGCTGCCACGTGACTTTGAACTCCCCACCTCGGGGCCCTGGTCGCCAGTTGACAGCTCACTTGACTGACCTCCTTTAAAGCCTCCCCCGTTTCTCACGCTCCTCATTTTTCTCCCGCCTCCCTTGTCTGCCATGGCATTTCCAGCAAGCCCCTCGCAAACCCTGTGTAATCGGAAAGGGAGCGAGGCCAGGAGAGGGCTGAGCAGACATGTAAGTGCTCTTTGGCTGACAAGGATCCCCAGAGGTGAAATAGGAGCGAGCACATGCACTGGGGGCATCCGAGCTCTGCGGGCAAACCTGCGAGTCGCAGTGCCACGTGGGCCCAACCCTGCCCGCCAGCCGCCCCCCAGCAGGTGGAGGTGTGAGTGTCGAGGGCCGCTGAACACTGGGAAGCGTCCTCATGCATCACAATTACAAAAACACCTGTGCTAAATACCTTGGTGCGGGTCGGGGATGTGAATTCACGGGGTGTTCAATTGCCTCCGAATTTCTCATTTCCACACTGACAACAAGCCGCAGGTGTGCACGGCGTGAGCCGGCAAGGCTGTGGTTCAGAGGTCTGTGCTGACAGATCGGCATCCAGGATGCATTTGTCCTCCCCAGCGCTGTGCGCCCCGTATATACGCCAGCATTTACGGAGGGCTGGGAGGCGATTTGTCACGTCACAGCTGCCTGTTGGCTCCTGGCATCCCGGGAAGGGAGGTGAGAGTGAGAAGGTGAAGTCATCGAGAGGCTGGAGCTTGGCGGCGCTCGGGGGGTGGCTGGTGCGGGCTGAGGCCTGGGCTGAAGGAAGACAGGGAGCCAGACCCTGTCCCGAAAGATGCTTCCGGTCAAGAGAATTGGCAGCCAAGGATAGATGGACCCGTGGCCATATTCCGCCGTGGACGGATCGGTACTGTGTGAAAGAATGTTGCAATCTTTATTAACATTAGATGTCAAGGGCGCTCACCAATTCAATATAGATTTCTGGCTTCTTTCCAAAAAACAAAACCTCCCAGGGGATCCGCATTGCCCTGTTTAAAGTGGGCATCGTCCCCGTTTGGAAGGTGCACACCGCCTTTGATGCCTTCTTGTGATTTGTCCCTCATGGGGCCCTGCAGGTGACTCGGTTGGGGGCAAACAGCTAAGAGGCTGTGCCTTCCACATAGGGGTACAGGCAGCGGCCCCATGAACGGCATCCTTCCGAGGCAGAGCCTGGGAAAGGGCTCAGGACGCGAGCTGGAGTGGAGATTACCCCTGAATTTGCACACCCGGATTCCGTGCAGATGTTTGTCCTTGAGTATATCCTAGTTCAGCAGTACAATTTTGGCTGTTCTCTGCAGGTAACATTATGGATTCATACTTAGATGCTTTCTAGTCGTTAGGATACAAAACCACTGGTGCTTTGGTTACCCCCTGCTGATGCTCCCCGGGGAGATTACTCCAGCACCCACAAGATCTTTTGCACCTGGGGCCAGTGTTCCTCATGGACCCAGGCCTCCGTGCTGTGACCAGGGTTCCTTCCAGGCCTCCGTCCTCACGGGACCTCTGTGGCGGGAGGAGAGGCATGGTGTGGATGTGGGTGGAACCGTATGGATGTTCCATTGCCAGATAAAACACAGGACACCAAGGTAAATTTGAACTTCAGAAAAATGAGTAATTTTTAGTATAAACATGTCAGTTTAAACAGGTCCCAAACATTGCATGGGACAAACCGAGACTAAAAATTGCTCATTGCTTATCTAAAGGGCTCAAATGGAACTGGGTATCCGATATTTTTGTTGTTTGCTCTTTTAAATCTGCCAACCTTATTTTTATTTCGAGGGACGATACCCAAGTTCTGGAGGCTTCTTTGCGTGCACTAATTTCTTGGGCTGCCGTCCAGCTTTGCACATCTGGATCAGGCATCAGGCATCCAAAAGAGGCTGTCGTGGGTGTCTAGGGGCCATCCCCCTCCTCTAATTGGCTGCCAGTGTTTCTTTCTGGGTGCCCGTGAGCTCAGGGCAGCTGCTCTGCCAGAAGTGGCTTCCCGAATAAACCAACAGTGCCCGTAACCAGTTCCCAGTTGGCCACTTCGCTACCAGTGGAGGTTCAATGGGGCCCCAGGAGCTGTGGTGCGTCAGGGCCCCCTTCTCTCATCTTGAGCATTCAAACATTTAACAAATCTGTGTTTATATCTTCCTAAGGGTATCAGGTACTGCGAAGGTAGACTACAATTTCAACCTGATAGACATTTATTGAGTACCTCCTGTATGTCAGGGGCCATGCTAAATGCGGCAGGCAGGCAGTGAGCAGCACATGAGGGGATGATGCTATGCTTGGAGGCTTCAAGCTCACCAGGAACATGCATGACACACAGACGGTTGCGGGGGCGGAGTGGTGGTGGCAGGACTGCAGCACTCCCATCAGGGGTCTTGACAGGAAAGATGTGTGATTGAGGCTTTAAGCAAACGCTTCAGAGGTCTGGCAGGAAGGGAGGCCAACCATCCCAGGCAGAGGGAATGATGGCAGCATGGATGTCCAGAGGCCAGAACCTTCTCTGACGGGCTGGCTTGGGGTGGGGCAGGGTGGCGTGAACCCCCAAACCTGAAGGGAAGAATGGCTCCCCGCTATGGGTGCCTCTCCTTCCTTTTCTCTCCTCTCTCCTGAAGGCGCGGTCTGGAGCAGATCATCTGATGAAAACTTCAGTTGACCCATGTACACTGACAGTTTCTTTGCCTCCTTTCTCTCCATCCAGCAGCAAGGGGAAGTTCCGCACCTGGTTCAAGCTCGCTTGCCTTGTACCCTCTGCTGCAGCCACCAAGATGGATGTCATCAGCCAAAACCCCTACAGTCATGCTATCCTGATGGGTGGTCTGCCTCTGAAGGCAGGACCACCAGTTCAAAGCATACTCAGCCGGGCAGTCAACGCACCTGCTCTCTCCTTGTGTTTTATTTTTCCCACTGGTCAGCAGGATCACTGCACACCCTCTTCTCCCGCACCAAGCCCCCTGCTACCAATATCCCAGGTCTAGATTTGAGTGGCTCGTTTTTGACATTTCAGGGTCCCCTGAAGGTTAGTGGATTCGCTCAAGTGTTCATGCCTCCTCTACGGGAGAGCCTGGACCCCAAGTTCCTGATAGGCTGTGCGCTTACCACTTGGTCTACACCCACAGCCCCCCAGCTGCACTGTGCGGAAGCCACGTGGGCACATCTGCCTAGAGCGCAGGGAGGGATAGGCTACAGGTGCTCAAGCAGATGGTCCCTGGGGACCTCTGGCTCCCCATCACCTTCGAGAATTGTCAGTGTGTTTGCCACTGGAGAAAAGGAGGAGGGGAAATTGACTAAAAGTGAAAGAGAGAGAGAGAGGGACAGACACCATGGAAGACAGGCAGAGCTTGGAGAGCTGCTGCCACAGCCAAGGAGTGCATGAGGTTGCTAGCAATCCCTAGAAGCCAGGAGACAGGAGGGGGACACTTTTTCCCTTTGAACCCCCAAAAGGAACCAACATTGCTGACACCTTGATTTTGGACTTCTGAGCTCCAGACCTGTGAGAGAATAATCTCCTCTTGTTTCAAGCCACCCATGTTGTGACCAACTGTTACGACAGACACAGAAAACCGAACACGATGATCAGAAGGGGGGGGGGGGGGGTTGGTAGCATGGAGCTCATTGGCTTGAAATAAATAGGCAGAAAATCTAATTCCTTAAAATTTTATTGTGTCTGGGGACAGTGGCTAATGAATTCTCTTGTTGACTCGTTGAATACATGTGTGAGGATTGATAACAAAATGGCGAAGGATTGTGGAGCGCAGGCGAAGGACAGGCTGGGAGGTCCCCCACGGCTGGGCCTGGCTGGCCTTACGGAGGCACGCATTTCTAAGGCTTCCAACTTCTGTGGTGATGAAGCTGGAGCACAAATATTTTGGAAATTTTGTGCCCAAATAATTTTTGCGAACTCTGTTTTGGGTGAAAGACAGAAATCTATCAAACGTGCACAGATTAACTTATCACAGAGCTAAATGGGCTGTCAGTGTGGGAGACGGTGGTTGGCCCAGTGAATTCAAATGCATGTAAATTTCCCTGGGGGCAAAGTTGAGGACGGCGGAGCTGTCAGACGGTGACATGTGGAAATACATTAACAGTGTTTAAAATATATTTGATGGGGCCGCCTCATATTTTGATAACATGCCCACCGACAAATGATTTGTGGGGATGGGAAATTCTGACCTCCTCATCTATTCCAGAGGAATCTTTGTAATGAGCCCCCAGGATGTTGGGTGCTTTAGTTCTAAAACAATTACCAATGCCAGCTTGCACTGGCGAAGGTCCCCTGTGTCACGGATGTGTGGAGCTGGGTTCTGATAGCCTGCTTGTCACCATCACTCTTGATTACAAGGAAAGTGATTAAAAACTTCAAAAGAACCAATTACATTGTGTTATACACCAGGGCTGCGGTTCCTCACCAAGAAACACACCAGATCCTTCACCACTGAACATTGCTTCGCGTTTTTAGTCTTGTGGATTTATTTGGAAAGGAGATGTCCTTGACTTATTGTAATTATTCTCAGTGTTTAAGGGAAAGGCATTCCTAAGAGCTGTACTGTGTCTATTTAAAGGGATGGGAACTCGTCTGTTTATGATGGGGATTGATTTTAGTAATTACAGGCATGCTGGATATCTCCTGAGTTTTCAAGGGAGGCCACAAAGATATGTGATACCTCACTGGTAAGTGTAGGTGCCGTATGACCTCCAGCTTCCTCATCAAGTCCCCCCATTCCTCCCTTCACGTGCCGGGCAGTCTTCGAAATTGGCACTCATAGGCCAGTCTTTCTTGACAAATAGCAGGTGTGATGTCGCCCCTTGGCCCACTATGACCTAGGAATAAATCCAGAAATATCCCCCCACGAAACAAACATAAAACGTAGTTTCTTTCTTGATATATCCTTTTAAAATCATGCATATTCAAGTCTGCATTGATTCAACAGGACAATGAAATAAGCCTTGGTCCGCATCTTGCCTGATGCGCGGACACCCAAGTCTAACACTACAGGATGAGAACTACGATGGAATGCACAGAATGCCCTGGAAGCATGGAGGAGTGGCCCCTAATAACCTGTAATAGGGCCGGGAGAGGGATCAGGGCAGGCTCCTGAAGGAAGGCAAGGAGTTGGCCCGGTAAAGAAGGGCAGGGAAGGGTAAGAATACTGAGACCCAGAAATTGTGTAAGTGTATGAGAGACTAACAGTCATTAAGCACATACTCTGTGCTGCTAGGTTGTGGGAATGAGTTTGGGTATTTGGAAAAAATCTAATCTCCTTCAAGAATGCCACTTGAAATAACAGTGTTGACTGATGAGTGAGTGGCCCACCATGAAGGCAGAACTAAAATACAGCCCTTTCCAGCAGTAGGTGTGAGACCACCGTGCTTCTCAATGTGACATCTGGGTCTGCATGGTTATTCTCTGTGGTGGGCTGTTGTGTGCCTTGTAGTGTAGCCATATTTCTGGTCTCCATACAAGATATGCCAGTGGAAACCTCCATCTCCTAAATTATGATAACCAAAAATGTGTGCAGACATTGCCAAGTGACCCTACTTGGGAACCGCAGCTGGAAGAAGAAACAGTCACAACACTCGTACCTCCCTTTGTCCACCATTCCATGTTCAACTAGGAGATTAGGCTGTAGTAATGGGGGCCTATATTTGAATGGCTCAGATAAGCAGGAGCATATGACTTTCTCATAGAATAGTCCAAATTGTTAGGAGCTGCAAAGTAGGTTGCCTGTACAGTTCCATGAGTTGTGCAGAGATCCAGGGGTTTCTGTCTTTTTACTTTAGCCTAAAGTGTGGCCCCTGGTTGAAGGCTCAACCCAGATCACCACCACCATATCCACCACCAGGCCTCAGGAAGGTAGAGAAGACAATGTGAAGAGCAAGAAATTTCCTTATAAAGTTGTCATCAGGGAAATCCATATCACATCTGTTTGCTTCTCAACAGGAAAAGCATAGCCATGTCACCATATCCAGATGCCAGTCTAGCAGGAGGATGCTGTGGGCAGCTAGGTTCCCATGTCCCCAGTGAAAATGCAAGAGGTTAGGAATTCTGAAAGCAGGAGATCCATGTGGATACTGGGGAGAGGGAAAATCCTCTACTACACTTTGTAGGTATTTGGATGGAAACTAGGGTAAAAGGGCACTGACATAGGTAATGGGGACTGGCAGTGGGTAAGATAAGGTGGTCCCTATCCATGTGAAACTTATGCTATAATAGGGAAGGGGGAAATGACAGGTAGGCAAAGAAATAAATATAGGCTGTGATATGTGCCTTGAAAGAAAGAAATAGAATAACTGGATGAGGGGGGTTGACTTAGACAGGGTGGGTAGTGAGGGCTTTGCTGTAGTGGTGACATGTGAAATGAATCCTGTAAGGTAAGAGGGGGCCAGCCTATGCAGAAGCAGTGTGTGTGTGTGTGTGTGTGAGAGAGAGAGAGAGAGAGAGAGAGAGCACATGTGTGCATGCATGCACAAAGGGATTTATTCTGAAAAATTGACTCATGTGATTAGAGAGACTGAGAAAAATCTCAGGATCCACAGCGAGCAAGCTGGGGTCTCAGGAGAGCCAAAGTGTAGCCTTTATTTCTCTCTGACAGTAAAAATTCCAAGTGTTGGCGAACTAAGCAATACACTTTTAAATTGCCAAAGTGCCAAAGGAAAGAAAATGACAATGGGAATTGGGGATTACTTTGGACAAAGCAAGAAGGAAAAATCTACATGTTAAATTTTGTGGGATGCATCTAAAGCTACAATTAGAAGGAAATTCATAGCCACAACTTCATATTCATTATTGACTGTGGTGATGGTTTCACAGGTATATATATATACCTATGTCAATACTTATTAAAAAGTAAATTCTAAAAATGTACGTTTTCATTATGTGTCAATGACATGTGAGCAAAGGTGTTTATAAAAGTTAGGCTGAGAATAACCAAATAAATCCAAATAAAATATAAGAAAAGTAACAAAGTAAGGAAAGGAAACTACTAAAATAGAAAAAAACAAAGAAAGAAAATAGAGATGTCTAATAAAAACCAATGCTGTTTCTTTGAAAAGAATAACAAAGTGTAGAAAATTCTGATGATTGAAATAAGTACAAATAAACAATATCCAGGAGAAGAAAGGGAGATATTATTAAGAAACTTCATAACAATACATTTGAAAACCTACATTAAAGAGTCAATCCCCTAGACACATGATGGCAATATTGAACTAAAATAAACAAGATATTTTAATAGATCCGTGGATATTAAATAATTTGAAATGTTTGTTTAAAAGAGATCTATGGTATCTGATTGGATGATTTTATAGGCAAATTATACCAAATATTCAACATTAGTTCACCAAGTCCAACAACAAAAATATCTACAATAACTTGAGTGTTTCCTAGGAATTTAAAAGAGTTTCTTTTAGTTTACATCTTTAGTTTGAAATCGAGCCCTTGTTTTGGAGTTACTCTCTTAACAATAAATGTTCACATCTAATTGTGCTACAGTTGGTTTTAGTGCTGGTCTTTTAAAAAGTGAGAAAAACCTTCTACACTTACCCACATATTTTCACCTTTGTTGTGTAGATACACATTTCCACCTGGTATAATCATCTTTCCTTAAGATGATTAAGAACATCCTTCTTCATTATTTTAGTGCAGGACTGTTAGTACCCCTTGCAGATTTAGTTTGCCTGGAGAATATGTATTTCATCTTTATTTCTGAAAACTTTTTTTTTTTTTTTGCAGTTCGTGTATTTCTAGGTTTACTGTTGTAAAGATGTTATTTCATTGTCTTCTGGCTTACATATGGACACTGGAAGTTATGATTTCTTTGTTCTTTTGCACATAATATGTTTTATATGGTACTTATGGATGTCATTACATCACTAGTGTTCATTTGATTATGATGTCCCTTAGTATTTTTTGTTTACTCTGCTTTGAGTTTCTTGACCTTCTTGGATTCCTGGATTTATACTTTACAAAAAAGTTGGGATTTTTTTCAGCTATTGTTTTGTCTAATATTTTCCATCTCCCTTGTCTTCACCTCCTGGATCTCCTATTGTATGTGTGTTAGACCACTTGGTATTGAATCATACATCATTGGAGCTGTTTATTTATTTTTTTCTAGTCATTTATTATCTCATTGCTCAGATTTCCTAGTATCTTACAGTTGTCTTCAATTTTCCTGATCTCTGATCATTGTTTTCGGTCTCATCTGCTATTAATTCAATCAGCGAATTTTTCAGTTTGGATATTGCATTTTTCATCTCTAAAAGTTTTATTGTATTCCTGCTCTTTCTCATTTTATGTATGTTGCTTATTTTTATATTTTACATATACTTATATATATAATATATATTTTTATATTTTTACATATTTTTTGTGAAAAAAATTGTATTCAATTATTTCTGCTCCCATTTTCTGATTTATTTAGTGCATATGGGTAATATTTTTCTGTTTCTTCCCCTTTCCAATTTTTTAAAATTTAAAGTTAGACACTCTTTTTTTTTTTTTTTTTAATTTGACTGACAGAGATTGCATGTAGACAGAGAGGCAGGCAGAGAGAGAGGGGGAAGCAAGCTCCCTGCTAAGCAGAGACCCTGTTGCAGGGCTCGATCTCAGGACCCTGGGACCATGACCTGAGCCAAAAGCAGAGGCTTAACCCACTGAGCCACCCAGGTGCCCCAAAAGTTAAACACTTTCTAAAATTTAAAGTTAGACACTAAATTTTGTGTTGTTGAATACTGGGTTTTGTTGTCTTCCTTCAACTAATTTTGCTTTGTTTTGTTTTGTTTTTTTTTTTTTTTTAATTTTTGGAGTAAGTTAAGTTATTTATGGTTCAGCTCTATTATTACAAGGCTTGTTTCTAAACTTTAGTAGACTTGTGTTAGAGTCTGGTCTAGTTTCTCTCTGTTATCAATGTGTAACTCAACTGGACCCTTCTCTACTCTGAGTGTTCAATGGGGACCCTTCCATCTGGATTGTTGGAGCACTGTGAGTTCCCAAGGCATGTGCAAGTTCTGGGTATAGTTATGCTTATAGTTTCTTAATCAGTCTTTGAGTTTATTTATCTATCTTATTGAGCAAAACCTGAAAGAATTCTATACAGAGTTCTGGAGTTTTTCTTTGTGTAACTCCTTTGTCTCTGGTTCTATATCCCACACTTTCCAATTTCTGCAGCCTCACGAAACTTTGATATGTTTCCTCAACCTAGCAAGATCATTGTGCTCTATTTAACATCCTCCTTTCTATATCAAACTAAAAAGGGCCTCAAGATAGAATATCAAGGTGATTGTGGGGATTACTTGTTTCCTATTTCTGAAGTTTCATAGATCTGAGATACCCACTGTCCAATGTCTGAAAATGGTTGGTTTGTCTATTTTTTCCAGTCTTCTAGTTTAGATATGGTGAAAGGATGCATATCATCTGGATTATTCCATCATGTCCTTATACAAGTGTTTTGACATTAAGAAATTGATTTTCAGATTAATGGTTTAAAAAGAAAGAAAACAATTTCAGTAAATGTAGAATAAAATTTTGATAAGAACTAAAGATAAAGATATAAAACTGAGAAGGAAAATAAAAGTATTTAACTAGAAAATGGCAGCAATTAAAAATTAATAGCAAAGATAATTTTTATTAATGAACCATTAGAAGCACTATTTTAGTGACAGGAAAAAGATAAATATGCCACCATTATAATTGCCATTAAACACTACAACTAACACAGTAAAATGAGAAAATATAAAGCAAGAAAATTTAAGAATTAGTAAGGAAGAAATAAAACTGTCATTATTTGCAATTGATATGATTGTCCACATAGAAAACCCTAGAAACTCTACAGGCAAATAATCAGAATGAATGAAGAGTTTGAAAAGTTTACTAGATACATGATCAACACACACAAATAATTTCTTTCCTACATATCAGCAATAAGCAACCAACATTGTAATTTTTAAGATACCATTTATTAACAGCACAAAAAATATACTGAAGACAATAGCACACAAAAGTAAGAAAATCTTATTAACAAAATGCGTTTTTCAACTAAAATTAATGAGTCTTCTTAGAAAAATTTCCAATTCTATGTCTGGGAGTGGATGGGTAGGAAAAATATAAAAAGAGCCTAGAATATGTTGTTGTCAGAAATCAAAGAAATGCTCCAAAATTGTTAGAATGGATGGGAGGGCCGTGGGAGGCAGCTTAGGGTTAAAATTGCCCAAGTTTGGGTATCCTTGAAGACCACAGAAATGTCACATCTTCCCTACAAAAAGTGAACGTGGCAATTGGTTATAATACTTGGGACAAAAAATAAAATTCATGTATCCATAGTGATAGTCAAGAAAGAAAAGGAAGGAAGGTGGGGAAATATGGAAACTCATACATACAAACGATGACCAGCTGGTAAAGCAGAAAGACTCTTAAAATTAGAAAATACTATTTTGCAACCACCAACACAACTGATTAAGACAAGGATCATTAATAGATGCCAAAATGATTGGGTGAAAACATATAGTCACATGCTTTCAAAGTATCACCCTGTAGATTGCTTCTTCACTGAAAAGAGGACAAAGCCCATTTACAAGAAAGAAAACTAGCAAACGCTAACTCAAGCAAGGGATCAAACTGAGCAATGCTAGTAATAGAACAGGCTGACATGTTGTGTGTCTAATGTGTAGTATTCCTGCCAACAATGTTTAGTCCAATCATGAGGAAACAATCAGATTGTGGGACATTCACTAATATAGCTGGCCTGGATCTGGACCCCTGAACAGTGTTAGGGTCATGAGTGATGGAAGAAAAATGGTATGATCATGTCGTAGTTCAAAATGGGTTAATTGCAATGTTGACCAAACTCAATAATTCTTGATTGGACCCAAGGAGAAGGAAAATAACTACTGAGGATATATTTTGGACAACAGAGAAATTTAAATGTGAATTATATATCAGGTAATATTTAATCATGTTCAATGTCTTGGTAATGAGAAACGATACTGAATGGTTATATGAAAGACTGTTTCATTTGATGGGAAAGAGATGCGAACCATCTGTGGGTGATTTTCATGCTTCTGCAACTTTACTTGTTGTTCATTAAAAGTGAATATGTGGGCGCCTGGGTGGATCAGTGGGTTAAGCCTCTGCCTTCAGCTCAGGTCATGATCTCAGGGTCCTGGGATCGAGCCCCACATCAGGCTCTCTGCTCAGCAGACAGCCTGCTTCCCCTTCTTTCTGCCTGCCTATCTGCCTACTTGTGATGTCTGTCTGTCTCTGTCAAATAAATAAATAAAATCTTTTAAAAAAAGTGAATATGTGATAAACTGTTGATAATTCATGAATATGGGTGGAGACTATATTAGTAAGCATGATACTCCATTTTTTTTCAATTTCTCTGTAGTTTTAGAAAAAAATCAAAATAAAAAGCTTTGAGAAAAAGGGATAAGCTGGTAGGAAAAGCAAAAATGATCTTTGAAGAAAATAATAAAATTTATTGAAAGACATAAAAGTAGAACTATTTTACACTCATAGATGGGAAAACCAAATTTCTTAAAAGGAGCAAGTCTACACAGAAGAATTCTGACAAAAATTCTAGTGATACTCTGTGGAATTTGATAAGCTGATTGTAATATTCATGATGATAAATGGAAGATAGTTTTTGAAGAAGAACAACATAGGAAGCAGAACTGTCTGCTTTTGAGACTGTTGATAGACCTTTGGTAATCAAGATGGGGAGGGAGGATGGTCTAGAGGGTCCGTGCAGAGAGCCCAGGAAACGTCCCTGGGAACTATATATATATATATATATATATATATGAGAATAGGCACCTCAAATTAGTGGGAGACACTGAATCATTAATACATGGGGCCATACCAATTGGTTAATCCCATGGAAAATGAAAATGAGATTAGATCCCCACTTTAGACATATACAAAAGTAAATTGGAACAGAATGAAAGAGTCATGTATAAAAACAAAACATATCATTTAGAAGAAACTCTTGGAAGACTTCCTCATGACTTTGGAGTAGGGAAGGATTTCTTAAAGAAGATATGAAAACTCCCAGCTATAAAGAAAAGAGTGGATATATTTGGCAACTTTTTTTTTAAGGGGGTGGGGTCTCACAAAATAAAGAAAATTAAAGCTTAAGCCAAAGAGCAGGAGAAAACACAAGAAAGATGACCAGTTTTTTAAAGAATACTTTAAAATCAATTATAAAAATATGAACAACCCAATAGTAAAAGAGGTAAGCAGTTAAGGAGAATTCATGGTCAAGGACATAGAAATCATGAACATACCTGTGGTGAAAATCAACTAAAAATCCGGCCAATGCGAATGAAAACATTCTCATCCCTCCGACTATCAACACCCGAAACCGTATAGTAGTGAGAGTTGGGGAGGGATGGAGCAGAGGAGCTTTCGGACCTTGCATGAAGTGATGTCTAAGCATCACAGCCATGCAGAAGAGAGATTTGGCAATAGGTAGAGATGTTGACGATACATGCAGGTGGTGACTTGGGGACCCTCTTCTCTATAGGAATCCAGAAAAGCCCTCCGCATGCCCTATACAGTGTGATCAGGAATAGCACACATTTGGAAACCATAATCCAACAAATGGAAAAAAAAACAATTTATAAAATTTGTGTATTATTATTATTATTATTATTATTTTAAAGATTTTATTTATTTATTTGACAGCGAGAGATCACAAGTAGACGGAGAGGCAGGCAGAGAGAGAGAGAGAGGGAAGCAGGCTCCCTGCTGAGCAGAGAGCCCGATGCGGGACTCGATCCCAGGACCCCGAGATCATGACCTGAGCCGAAGGCAGCGGCTTAACCCACTGAGCCACCCAGGCGCCCAAAATTTGTGTATTATATATCAACATGGGATTATAAGGAATTGGTTTGTGTGATTACAGAAGCCCCAAGATCTGCAGTCAGGATGCTGGAGACTCAAGAGAGCCAAAGGTGTAGTTCCATCCTGAGTCTGAAGACCCGAGAGCCAGATGAGCCGAAGATGTGGCATCTGGTCCAGGTCTGAGTCCGAAGGCCAGTGGAAACCACTGTTCCGGATTGAAGACAGTCAGGCACTGAGCAAATGATCTCTTTCTCAGCCTTTTCGAACTATTCAGGCCACCACAGATCAAAGGAGTTCCACCCACACTGGGGAAGCAGTGTGCCTCACTCAGTCAACCTATTCCAACGCCAGTCTCATCCAGAAACACCCTTACAGACACACTTAAAGTAGTATTTAGACAAATGACTGGGTACCATGTGGCCCAGGCAAGTTAACATGTAAAGTTAACTGTCAGTCTGTCTTCTATCTGTCTATCTATCTGTCTATCTTTACCTATCTATCTAATCTATGTATCATCTGTCTTCTCTATCTTCTCTGTCTTATCTATCTGTCCATCACCCATCTATCATATAACTTATCTATCTAATCTATCATCTAACTTATCTACCTTATCTACCCATCCTCTAACTTATCTATCTTATCTATCTATCTATCTATCTATCATCTATCTCTATTACCAACTGTGATGAACACTACACTGCCAGACAGTGTCTTAACTTGATTTTGGTCTGGTCCAGTTGTCAGAAAAGGGCTCCCTGGGAAAGGGACATCTCTGGGGAAGTTAGAAAAGGAGGAAACATTACAGGGAGGACAATAAGCACAAAGATAAATATCCTGGCATCCTGGGCGGCCTGACACCCACGGTGGCTCTTGGCTTCATTCTTGAGTATGCAAAGTGAGCTTCCAGCAACATCTGCTTTCTTTCCAGGATCCACGGGCTGCCCTGTGGAATGATCCTGGGAGGCTGGAGCAGGGCAGCAGGCTGAGCTCCAGACACAGAGCAGCTCTGGGCTCTACATGGATTCCAGGGGACCATGGGAAGGTTGGAAAGGCCCTTTGATCTGTGGCATGGAACTGTGCTGCCTCCTTGCCTGGGGGGCAGCCTTCACTCGGTGGTGGGCTTCCATGTATTGTGGATACAAGGCTGTGCTCTCTCCTTGCCTCAGATGTGACTGAGGATCTCAGTTCAGGAGCTGTCTGCCTGTACCCTGCCAGGAACCAAGAAGGTTGTTTCTGGGGCCTTTTGTAGTGTCTGCATTAACATGAGACGGAGACCCCTCAACACGGGGATCTCTTGAATAAGCGCTGCAGTACACTCCCCATGGTCTCCAAGACGGCACTGGGCGGCCCTCATGTGGTTCATATTAGACTTTAAAAAGTGGCCCGTAAGGACTTTTTCAGAGCCGACCAGAGTCCACGGCCATGATGCCGGTCTCCTTTTTACCGTTATTCTGTAAAAGACCCCTCTGTGTCTAATTGTACGCAGTAAGCGCTAGGCTGGCCCAGGATGATTCTCTTCCTGTGGCTGGTCTGCATGCAAGGTCAGCAAGCGTGGCCTGTGAGTTGCCACACCAGAGCATCAAGGCCGCCTCCCACTCAGAAGGGAGCCCAGAGCTTGAATAGAGGTACCGAAGCAGGGACTAGTCAGTTTGCTTGGAAAAGGGTGTGGTGAGGCCGCAGTAGATGGGTGGACAAGTAAGATCCCCGCCAGAGGTCAGTGGCTGAAAACCTCATAGACTTGACATTTGGGAATAGCTCACCTGTTTTAAAATGTCAGCCCATGACATCATCGGACCTTCAGAGCATCTTCCAAGTAGGGACTTCCTAGACCCTTGCTGTCAGAGGTCGGTTGCACTCAGATGCGATTGCTTATTACTGTGGTTTTGGATAATGTACGGCATCACTGTGAGCCCCAGGGTTGCCAGCTACAGAGATGGTACCAGCACCGAGGGCTCCAAGTACTGGGAAGGTAAGAAGCTAAAGAAGGTAAGAAGCATATGTACTTTGTCTGGTAGACTGAGGACACCAACCAAACTGTCATTGGTACTAACCACGTGACTATGCCAGTATAATGTTTTTCTCCTTTGCTTATCCAAACACTGCCCCCACCACCCCAAGCAACTCCTGGATTGCCAACAGATGGATAGTTTGAAGGATATTATCAGGTGAGATCTTTGGGAAACTCGATTTCCTCAAGTGGTCGGGCACTGGAAAACCCTGACTCGCACAATTTTTCTCCTAGAATATGCCGATGAAACCGTAATGCCCTCAAGGACTCAAAGAGCTTTTCTGGATAACGTAGGCATTTTCTGACACCATGTTCACGATTCCACTTACCCTAAAAAGGCCCCACCTTTTTTTTTCTAATAGAAGATTGGTTGCAGTGGCTACTATGAGTCATCTCTGTTGCCTTATCTTAATCCCAAGTGGAGGAAATGGGAAATCCTTGTGAAAAGCTTGTGCTAAAATCTCTGACAGCCCCCGCTCCCTCCGCTCTGACTGAGCTCCCATGAGTCTCTTCCTTTCCTTCCCTGGTCCCCCGAAGGCTTTGAAATCAACAACCAAACCATGGGCTGTAGTGGAAATAAAATATAGTTCTAATTTTCATATTTATTTGTAAAGATTTAAACATGTTTTCCTGCAGCCCCGCAGCAAGCTCGGCTCTGTTTTCTAAAAACTATTGGGAAATGACATTTTAATTTTTTTTTTGAAAAACTGGATTATAGATAACAAAACATGCAGTAAAAGAAGTCATTAAAATGCATATTGTAAAATTGAAACTTAAGTGTCAAGTTTTTATAGCAGTCTGTCAAATGCTTGACAATTAAAATAGCTATTTTTAAAATTTTAATGAGACACAATAAGGGTAAAATGTGCATGGAGATTGCACATTTTCAGGACTGCACATTTTTAGCATAACAAGTCCATTCAGTATCATTACAATAAAGCCCCATTTGTAAAATTCACCATCTATTTTTAATTAAATTAGTATGTGTCATTTATTATGGGTATTATATTTATTAATCTTTAATATTTAATTTAAGATGACTTATCTGAGTAAAACACAACTTAGCACAAGCAAGCTGATACCCCAGGTCGTCATGGTGTTACTGTTCAGAGGACAGTAAGTATGTTTCATCCCTTATTTCTTATAGTTAAATCTTGAATAAGTTTAAAAATGTCTTTCCTCCTCTACTGCAAGATATAGACTAATGTTCTTCATGGTAGTTTGGCTTCTGGTGCTTGGAGTTCTGTTGTTCTTGTTTGCTTGAAATAATCATATCCCTCATTCTCACACCATTTAATAATTTCCTAAGTTCTCCCATGACTGACGTTTCAGTTGATGTTTGTAAATTCATCTTTTTGATCTTCTTTTATATCAAAATGACACTTTAGTTCGGATGGTCAGTAAGTGGCTTGTGGAAGGCGTCACAGGATTCTGCCATAGCCTGTTAGATGAGCGCCCATGGTCATCCCGGGCTCCGTGGACACTGGTCAGTGCTTCCAGGAAGGAGACCACCCGGGGAAATGGCCCTTCTAGCAACACAGGGGAGACGCTGGGCACCTTCAGAACCAGGAACACATCTCTTCTTCAAATGGTTTAGATCCTGTCTTGTTATTTAGAAATAGATTGAGAATCCTATGTTGGTTTCATTTAGGTGTTAATGATGAGGAAAAGTCCCGTGGTGGGGAGCATGAGGAAGGAATCTGGTTAAAACTATGTTTGCCTCTCCTTTATCCCTTCATCTGGTGAAGGTAGGAGGACATGTGCATGTCTGTGCCTACAGGAGTGAAAAGACACAGGTGTTGGGGATCCTGTAGGGTGATATGGGCTATGCCCCACACTTGGGGGGGGGTGTCCTGCAGAGCGCTTAGGGCCTCCCTGGAGCCATACCCTCTTCTCCTCTGCCTACAGCCACAGCAGTACTTGTGACCAACTTCAGAGTAAAGACGGGACCTCATACCTTCTCCTTAGCATCACATGGACAACTTACCACATCCCAAGAGTGATACTTCATAATATAGTCGTCTTGGTGAAGGAACACCCAGGCCAAGGAGCCCAAAGAACCAACGCTCTCATCATCATGCAAATATTAGCAGGATATTAAAAAGAAATGAGAGGGCAAACCAGGAGCACACATGGGCCAGTATCAACTTTCCATCATCTGTTTCTTTCTGTGGATCAGATTTGAATGGCGAACCTTCTTGATTTCACTTGGAGAGCTAAAAGCACATGGTAATTATTTCCAAATAAAGGTAACTTATTTTGCAAATATGATCATTAGAGTGATTTGCATTTGTTGTGTTTAACTCAGCACATTGATGGATCGTTACCTAATCATTGGCTTCAAGGGAAAAGTAAGCGTTTGCAAATTGCTACTGTTTTATGAATATATGAATAGCTCAGAATCTGAAGAAGCTTAGAATCCAGGTTTGTCTTCAATTTTACTTCCTCAGAGATAACAAGAATCCATATTAAGGAGTAAGGGTGGAAACTGGTTCTGCTTTTTAAAGATCTCCTTGTCATAAATTGGAAGATCAACTACCAACGATGGCATGACCAGGACCTTCAAGGCATCTCCGCAGGAACAAATAGCTGGTCATAGTAAGTGACTCTGTGGCTGATATTCTTGGCTCTTTTCTTCATTTCTGGCTCAGGTTCCTGTTGGATCACGTCCACTGAGAAACAGTCCATGTCAGCAGCAACAACAGATCCAAGTGGGACCTTCAAGGTCTGTGGGTCCCTTGTATGCACAGACCTGAATCCCGGACCAGTCTCAGAAATCCAGAACACAACTTTGACTGTGGGAATAAACAAAGTGGGCCTCTGCACAGGAGTCTGGCAGGCATTCCCCATCCCAGGAGGAGAGACCTGGAGGCCCAGGGCCTAGCAACAGTGAGAAAGCAAAGTGGAAAACCAAAAAGCTATCAGGACTCAGTGAGGGCATCAAGAAGTCTTAGCCATTTGTGGAGGAGGGAGGCACCAGACAAATTAATAATAATAATAATAATAATAATAATAATAATAATAATAAACTAGCCAGAGGAATTAGGAAAGCAAAACAAATGGGGCCATTTTGTGCGGGGACAAATGGCCCTACACACGTCAGCAACTCCTGAGGGCACCCTGTGAAGCAGAGCTCAGTACTATAATTGATGTTCCTAATTATGGTCTTGTCATTAAGGGGAAGTTAAATGATGTTCATACTCTGCTTAATTATGTTGTTCTTTGTAGGGGCTCATATGCTACATTTTATAAAGTTTTCCATATATATGGCTATATATTTTTTAAGTTCCTATAGTTATCCAGAAATCTCAGTTATCCAGAAAGTTCATTTTTCTGGCCTCATTCACCAAAGAAAAATGCACAAAGGAAACATCTTGGAAACTCTGCAAATTCGTTGACTTGTTACAACTCTTCAGATCCATTAGAAGAATACACCAAAAGGTCATCACCTGCTTCAAGGAAGCCCTCACTTGGGAGGATGAGGGCAGTGGAACACACTGCTCATATCTCTATGTTGCTTCCAGAGAGTCAGACCTTGAAGACTTGCTTGGGTGTTCTGGACCCAGAGTACTTGCTGGAAGACTCACCGTCTTCCTGGAAAGAAAATCTGAGGGGGGCGGCTTTCTGGAAAGCAGGGTAGTGAGGCAAGAAGAGATTGGGCTTCAGGAGCAGCACGACGAGGTAGAGCCCAGTCTTCTTAGCATAGGGTGAGAAGGCTACTTAACTTGTTGACCTCAGGTTTTTCTCCTGTGCCAATGGAGGCAGTGACACTGCCCTCTCTGGGTTGCAGATTTCTGGAGAAGTCTTGTAATAACCAGAGAAAAGTGCCAAGATTGTGCCAGGCCTCTGGGCAAGGGACAGAGGGCAAGTAGAGACAAGTTGAGGTGCATTCTTCCTTCCTTCCTTCCCAGGATTGCAGGTGTCACAGGCTGCAGGGAGGGGGTGGGGTCTTTAGCAGGTGGACAGCTGTACTGTGGGCTGTACCAGCAGACCTGGGTCAGCTCCTTCCATGGGACATGGCAGTGGGGTGACTGAGGGCACGTCATGTAGAAGTAACCAGCTTGGGCTTCCAACCAGATGAACTCCAGCTGATTATATTAATATATATCTACTTATTAGGTGTGGTCTTGGAGAGGTTGTTAATGCCACCAAATGTCCATATGCCCCTTCTTTCTTAGCAATAGAACCCAAATTTTATTGGGGGTAACAATGCCTCTAAGAAAAAGGCCCCTTTCCCAACCCCTTTGTAACCAGCTGCTGTCTTATTGTAGCTAATGAGAAGGCAGTTAAAGATTGCTAACCTATTTGGGAGATGAGCCTGTTTTTCCTCTTTGTCTTTTTGTCCTTTCTGGTGGTTGGGACATAAAGGCTGGCACTCTGGCAGCCCTTTTGGGCCATCAGATTAATTTGAACATGGAAGTGGGGAGCTGAGGATGACAGCGGAAGGATAGGAGGAACCCAGGTATCTGAGGGTTTTGTGGAACTGTTGAGCCTGTCTTGAACTGCTTCTCTCTGAACTTAATGAGAGACTGAATGGTGTGTGTTACAGCCAACAATACCACTGATTCCCTTTTCACCCCAACTGAACCCAGTCCTAACACATGCAGCAAGTCACTGGATTTGTTCCCTGCCTTACTTCCTTTGTGCTTCTAGGAGCTGGTAGATAGGGGAGCCACAGGCTTCTAGGAGCTGGTAGACAAGGGAGCCACAGGCTATGGGGCTGGATGCCGGTGGTCTCAGTGGCTGTGCCCAGCAGTGACAAGGATGAGTCAAAGAACTGTGTAAGAGAGCTCAGGAGAACAGACAAGCATACTGGAGAATGGTCACTGGGGCTGAAGATGCTGAACAGTAGGACCAAAAAGAAAACAAAACCAAAGGAGGTCGGGGAAAGCCTATGGCAGCCTCCTCTCTGAGTCACCATGGGGACCCTTGTCCAGCAGAGCACCCTCCCAGTGTAGGATGCATGAAGGTTGCCCAGTATTTGCCTTCATGTGAAATAAAGCGACATTCTTTCCCTTGCTACTTATTCAAAGCAGTCACATATACACGAGTTTGCTTAAGCTCATGTCCACTGTGTCAGAGTAAAGTGTGACTGAGAGAGGTCAAGTGCTTGGTTCAAGTTTGTGGAGCTGGTAAGTAAAGACACAGCCTCCTGCTCTAGATAGACCCAGAGCTCCCTCCTCTCTGTCACAACTGTCTCATTAATTCACAAGGGCTCTGCTCTTCCGGGACTTTCCAGTGGGGAGAGCTTAGGAGAAGTGATTTCATAATGATGAAAAAAGGCACAGGCATGATTCACTCAACTTTAGACCCCCCCAAAAGCACAGGCTTTCTTGAGTCTGCAGAAACTTCTACCTAGAGACAGAAAAGGCCCCGCCCACTAGCTTGGGGCTCACAAGCATGGGTAGGGGGCTCCCCATCTTGCTCCTCGTCATGTCCCCAGGCCACCTGGAGACACAAGGTGACATGCCGGGTGACCTGAAGGGGGCCAGGATTAAGGTGGCAGTGAGGGATATTGGTACTGATGTCATACCAGCTGGGAAAGCTGGTGGCAGGTGGGGGCTTGCTCCCTGCTCCAGAGAAATTCCCTGAGGAGAGTATCTCCCTTGGAACAGGAGTCCCTTTGGTGATTGAGGGTTTAGGAAGATGACCCAGTGCTTGTGGGGTGGTGTTTCAGAGCACGGATTTGAAATTCAGTGTGCAGTTGGGATCTCTCTGAGGTGGAGAAAGGGGTAGAAAAAGCATCTGGGTATGGATCTACATGTATTCATTCATAGCAAAAGCCAGCCATGTGCGAGGCATGAGGGGCACAGGAAAGAATTCCAGCCTGTCCCCTACTCACCAGGCAGGTGTCACCTTGGATCCGTCACCTTCTGTGGGCTTCAGCCTGTGCCTCTGGAGATAGGGAGAGTCCTATGGGGCTTCTTGGGAATGCAGTAGAAGGTAGACGAGGTCCTGGGATGGAGCATGGAAGCTGTCCCCAGCAGGTGCCATGCCAGCTGGGAGCCCTAGGTCAGCCCTGAAACAGCACGGTGTTTGCCTGTAGGCCTGGTGTCTGCCTCCCTTGCACAGAGCAGGCTTTGGATGTCAGTCTGACTCAGGCCACCTTGGAGCAGCCAGTGCCTCTCCTCCAGCCCTGGTTTTCTTCCCACTCTCAGAACTAGCAGGACAAGCGGCCCCTTAAGGAACTAAGGGCTTCAAGTTGGGCTTCCCAGTGACCCTCGAATTGAGTCCCTTGCTCACAAGGTCCTGGGAGGAAGTTTGCGGTATGTGCTGTGAACTTCCAGGGTCCTGATTTTGGCCTTGGCGGAGTCCCCGGCCCTGACGCGCAGGCAGCCGGTCTCTGTGGGCATGCACTGACTCTTCTGGCCCATGGGAGGGTCTGTGCTGGAGAGATGACAGACATGCCAGATCTCAGGGCGGGAAGGAAACTCAGGCTCACCTGGGCGCACCTTCTTCAATGGCAGTAGAGGTGACCGCCCTGGGCACTGTCCCTGTAGCTTTTACCCCATCTAGCCACGCTCCGCGGCCCTGGTGGGAATGCTCCCCCAAGCAGCAGAGCGGTGTGATCTGTGTGGGGTGTCTCAGAACACCAGACTCTCAGGGATGTGCCCGACACCCCTCCCAGAGCCATCTCTCAGACTGCAAGGTGTGCGTTTGACGGTCTCAGCAGCAGTGGGGGCCGCACATGAGTGGTGACCAACGCTAGCTCCCCTCCTGGCTTTCCCTTGTCTAGGGTGAGTGAGTGCTCCATGCTAACCTTGAGCTTTCTGCAAAACTCCTGGGACAGTCACTCTCCTTCTAAATAAAAGTGAGTGCTTCAGACACCTTGTCACCTAAGCGTTTGGCCACAGGGACACTGGGCCTCAGTTTGACTTCCTGGAGACCCTGCTGCCCCCGCATCACCCCGAAAAGGAAGCAGAGCTGGTGAAGACTCTTCCTACCCTCTCTCTCCCCCGTCCAGCCTCCAGGGAGCCTGCGGGGAGACGAGTGGCAGAGCAGGTGTCGCAGGCCGGTGGGGGCCCGTGTGGAGTAGCCCACGGTCCACGGCCACCATCAGGGTCTGCTCAGGGAACTCCGACATGGGCACCCTTTAATGGTTTACAAAGGGAAAAACAGAATTAAAAAAAAAAAATAGTGAGATGGGAAGTGCCTGGGGGGCTCAGTCTGTTAAGACTTCGGCTCAGGTCATGATCCCAGGGCCCTGGGATGGAGCCCTGTGTCGGGGTCCCGGCTCACTAGGGAGTCTGCTTCTCCTTCTCCCTCTGCCTACTTGTGCTCACACTCTCTCTCAAATATATACATAAAATCTTAAAAAAAAAATTAGATGGGACAGAAAAGTTCCTTGAGTGGAGACTGAGAACAGGGGCTGGTGGGCTCGGATCCCAGCTGCTCACCTTCTGGGGACCCAAGAGTCCCCCTGGGATGGTAAAATATCAGCAATGCCAAAAGCTTGGTTTGTTGAGAAGATTAAAAGTATAATTGATGTGAAATGTTTAGGACAGGGTCCCCAGCACAATCTGTCGGTACCTGCTGGTTAGGGCCACTCTCCTCACTGTCCTCCTCGTCATTTTCATGGTCACTATGGTCATCCTCATTGTCGTCATACTCTTGGGGTGCAGCTTGAAATAAATTGGTCCTTGGATTCTGAAGACCAAGGTCAAGCCTTGCCTTGGTGGTGGAATATAGATTTAGACCCTTGCCTTGTCCCAGGAACTTGTGGAACGCCTGGACTGAGATCCTGACACCAAGGTCTGCTGGGTAAAGGCTGTTGTCCCCACTGACTAGTTCCCCTCTGAGGTCTCCTGCTTTTCATTCTTCCCTGCGGGAACATGGTCCCCTCCTGCCTCTGCTTCTGTGCCTTTCTTCTGGGGGCTCCTCTCTCCTGCCCCAGCCTCCCCTTGTCCGGCCTGCGCGCCATCTTCATGTCACACTGCATGGGTTGCACCTGGGAGCAAGGACTGTCACACACAAGCAGGTGACACTGAGCGTCCAGGTGGCTCTCTCCCAGGTGCCAAGGCTGCCCTGGGCTAGGCATGGGCTGTACGCTTCTGACCTCCCCCAAGCAGCTTGTGCCCCACGTCCACACCCCAGCAAGTGAGGCAGACGGGGCAGCGAAGATGAAGAATCCTCCGCCACGCCACTGGGTTGAAGGTCGTATTCAGAACCAGGTGCGACTTCAGTTCATTTCCAGGCGGTAGCGAATGTCACAACAAAGATGGGGCTTCTGCCAAGGCCCTTGTCGGATGCAAACAGCAGAGAGACTGTAACTTTTCCAGGGATGTGCAGGTCCTAGATGTTGTTTTTCTTAGCTGTGGGCTAGAAATTGCTTCTTTTTGAGGTTGCCACCTCAAAACCCATCCCCGGGGACCCGGGGCCTACCTGGGGCCTAAAGACTTGTTGTTTTTCTTTTATATAAAGTCTGGGATTTCAGGGCCCTATTTGTGTCTATTATGCAGAAAGACATCTCTGCCATTCGCGAAAGCCCAGGACTGTGAGCTTAGAAATGGAAATTTCCCCTTCTCATCCTGCAGCCACCGGCCGCCGTGATCCCTGAGGGGGGTGTTGGAGCACGAGGCCCACGACAGCAAGTCTTGCAAAGCACAAAAAAGCATGTTCTCCGCGTCTTGATTACGTAGCAAAACGAGAAACGCTGTCGCCAGGGTTCTCCGTGTGCGGCTGGGAGGGGCGTGCACACAGACGAAGGGAAAGAAGCTCGCGGTCCTCTGTCCTCCCCAATCCCCCCGCCCCCCGCAGTGGGACCCCCAGAAGGACTGCTCCAGGGACCAGCTGGGGAGGGGTCTGTGGACCCCATTCATGTGGACCCCAACCTTTGTCCTGTTCTGGACACTCCCCTTGCTCTCTTACCAAGCTTTCAAGCGATTTATGTTCCAAGGCTTGTGTGCGTGTGTGTGTGCGTGTGTGATCAACCAAAATTAAAAGAAAAAAGAAAACAAAACTGCTGGTGAGTCGGCTCTTCAAAATGTGGTTCGGAGTATACATGTGGCGACTGCCCCATTGTCAGCTTCTTTCTCAGCTGGGACCCTGTTTTCAGGAGTCAGTGTCAGACTTTCCTGGCAATTTGGTGGAGCTGTTAATGCATTAATTGAGATAAACACCCTGTCGTGCGGACCCATTTGGGAGGCTTATTAAGGGCTGGGAAGAGTGCATGTGTGGCTACGAGAGTCTCCCCAAAGTGAGCCGCACACTTCTTCCTGATGGGGAGGACCACAGAAACTTGATTAAATTATCCAAAGCCCTCATCAAAGACGCAGAAGCTTTCAGTCAGAAGCAGGGTGCTGGGCAGACAGGTGCTTAAAAGCGACATGGAACAGGAGGATATCCGCTGATTCAAAGTGGGGGAGACTTTGGCAGGCCCTTAATGACAGGAATGGACTGGAACCCCCATTGCTCAGCTGGACAAAGTGACCAATTAGCTCCGTCGAGCCTGGTGGTGGGGCCACCGAGCTCAGCAGTGGCTACTGTCATCTCAGGACTCAGCCCCGAGTTAACGTGTCCAAATATTGTAATATATCTATACGTTTGAGATTGCTTGTGGGATAAAACAATATTTGATGCTTTTGGAGTCTGGGAAAATATTAACAGCAGGAGCTCTGTGATTTAAAAATTTCATTATAGAGGTTTCAGCTCTCTCTTCCCTTCCCCTAATCTTCTCTCCTTCCGCTGTGGAAGGCTGCACAAAATAATAATTAGGCAGAATGTACCAGTCGCTACTAGGGAGGGTGGGGGCCTGGGGACCAGCACTCTGGACGGGTCCTGAGAGACGGCAGCCTGGGTGGGGAGGACAGGGAGTTGGGCCGCTCAGTGCTCAGTCCCTCAGTCCAGCAGGGCCCGTCTCTCCCTCCGTGTGTTCCTAAAGTCACCACCGGCGAGCTCTGGACTCATGCATTGGGGTCTCCAGATGCAAACAAGTGAAACCGGAGAAGGGGGGCGGTGAAGGTTTCTCCTGTCACCTCATCTGCCCTTATCCTTCCTGTTAGAGGGACACTGATGCCCACAATGTCATCTCTAGCTCAGGGACACGTGGGTTGCTCGGTGGTTAAGTGCCTGCCTCTTGATTCCAGCTCAGTTCCTGATCTCAGGGTCGTGAGCCTGAGCCATGCTCAGCATGGAGTCTACTTGGGACTTTCTCCCTCTCTCTTTCTCCCTCTGCCCTGTCCCCTCTCATGTGCGCTCCCTCTCTCTATATATAAATAAATAGATAAAATTGTAAAACAAAAAAAAATTCTAGCCCATTCCCTGAGGCCATGACTGAAAGCCTCAGCCACAGTCCCAGGGAATCAAGGGGACTTTTTGGAGAAGACTGGCCGCGGGGCTGGTCAGTGAGGAGTGGGAGGGAGGGGATTTTAGCCACAGAATGGACGTGCCCCTGTTCCTTGTAGGCCTCCCACTTGATCTGTCCCCCTCTCCCTTTCCCTCCTCTGCTTCTTTTTCCTCTCATCTCCCCCTTCTTCCTCCTCCTTAGAACCTGCCTGCCCTCACTTACCATCACCTAAGTGGTGGCTGAGGGCAGACAGCAGAGCGGGGGAGGGTGGTACAGGGTGGGGGCTGGTGGGTGCAGCCACCCGGGGTTACTTCCGTGGTTTCCATGGAAACCTGTGTGGGCTCTGCCCGTTCTGTGCTCTAAGTCTCATTCCCACGGGGGTGTATCCCCATCCTTCTCCAGGCCTCTTCCTCCTGGACTGTGCGGGACACAGGATTGGACGTCACATGCCCCTGGAGCTGATGGGAATTCTCTCTCTGAACAACTCGGCTTGGTCATGACATGTGCACAGAGGGCTACTCCTTTGCAGGAACTTTCCCGAGCGCAGAAGCACCTGTGGGCAGTCACTTTCTCCTCCATCTATAAGCCCAGGGCTACGGATGGTGCTGGGCCCACAGCCAGCAAATAATGACCGAATGCTGGCCGACAGACCGGCGGATGGGTGATCTTCGGGTTGACTTCTCAAGGTCATTCATGCAGAAGATAGCTGTGTCCTGACTGTACAGAAAAGTCCACATCAAGACTTGGAATGAAATAACACAGGTGTTTATTTTAATCAGACCGGAAAGTACTATCTTCCGGCGTGTAAGTACATCTCCACGGCTGTGGCGAGTGATTATGAAGGTGGGACTAGTGATAATGAACGTTTCTCTGGCAAATTCGCGTCTTCTCCACCATTCTGCAAGGGCGTTCATGGTATCAGACTTATTTTGCCAATGAGGACTGTTTTGCTCAAGACATGAAGTGACTTGCCCCAGGTTGTCCCAGGACGTGGTGGGGCCAGTCCGCCAAATGACCACATTTGCTGGGGTCCCAGGCCTTGAGGAGTCACCATGCTCAGCGCCCGGACTGACCTGAAAATAGAGGCAGCGCTCGTCTCCTGGCAGTCTTCGCCTCCCTCTCGGTCCCCAGGAATGGACGAGCCCCTTGCTGACCAGGGCAGGTCCCTGCACAAGGGATGGGTTTCCTCCTGGCCCCCTGATTCCCCCTGGGACACCCCTCTGGGGCCTGGTGGGTCCTGGTCCCACTGCCGTGTCCAACATCCCGGCAGTGTGTCTGCAGGCGTTGCGGCTGCGAGCTGCATCCTCGTGGGGACGTTCCTATTGTTCTTCAGTGAGGAAACCTCCTGGGGCTGGTGGGAGCCCAGGTCTGGGGTGTCAGCCCAAGCTGGGAATGTCCAGGTCCCCCAGATCCTGCTGCTCTGGGAGCCGCCATTCCCCCCTGGCCATCCAGGGGAACCTCTCCCTAGACACCCACACAGACCTGCCCCTGGCTTTGGTCTGAAAGAGGACATGTCACTCCCCCCACCCCAATCCCCGCCTACAGAACGGGCCGCGCCGGCTTCCCTGGGCTGGGATCTCCTCCGCCTGCACCATGAACTCGACTTCCTGAGGAATCTCTGTTCTCCACAGTATTTATTCCTCAGTCATCCTCACGGACGACTGGCGCGTTCGGCCCTGATTCACCTTTCTTCCCGACTTTGGAAAGAACAGGTCAACCGGAGAAATGCCGTGCTGTCTAGGAGCTCAGTATCGTCCTTTTCAGCCGGCTTCTGTTCCGCGTGTTCTTGTGTTAACACGTCAGCTTCTCGCGGTGAGGGGCCGAGTCCGGCCGTGCCCGTCACCCTTGTCCCGTGCCGCTGCAGGTGAACTTGGTGTCTGCCGGGGCAAGACCAGCGGCGGGGCTGGGCTGGGCGGCTGGGCCGTCGTGGGAGGCGTGTGCGGGCCGGGGCAGGGGCTGCCCAAAGGCTCTGTCGGTGCCGAGGCCGATTCTGCAACCCGGCCTGAGCTCCGGGCCCGAGTCAGGGGTTTGGACAGCTCTTGCTCCCGCTGAGGTCTGTGGGTGACAGTGTGGCCGGCCCCCGCGTAGCTGTTGGAGGCAGAGTCTCGGGAACTGGAGCAGCCGGAGGTGAAGTCCCCGCTCGGCCTCCTGGGGCTCCCTGGCCTGGGGGAGCCGGGGCAGCGTCTGCGCTCTGCGAGCTCGTCCACAAAGCTGAGGTGACTCAGGGCACGCCAGGAGGTGATCGGGAAGATGCACGGGCCACGCTCAGAGTCCCCACAGTGGGGTGAGCGCCATGGCCCCGCACAGAGCAGGGTATGAAGGGAGGAGGGGGCAGGAAGCCGGGGCCTCTCTGGCAGGGAAGAGGACCCGGGCACCTTGCCCTCTATGTGCCGACGTTCCTTCTGTTTCTTCGACGGTGACACCTGAATGTCGGGGGATTCAGGGAACGTGCCTGGCTGAGAGTGGGGAACTGTTACCTGCCGCGGGGAGAAGCCCGATTCCAGGCTGGGTCGTGGGGCCACAGCATCCACAGGCTCCGGCCAGCTGGGGCCCCACTGGGAGCTGGGCCTCTGCTGTCCCCTTGGACTTGGGCTGGAGGACCCCAACCACTGAGAGGGATCCCCAGGCGGGGGTGTGGGTGTGGGTGGGAGTCACTGTGGATCTGACAGCTGGCCCTGGAACATTCCAGCCTGGTGAGGCGCTGCTGGGCCAGCCTCTGCAAGGTCAGGTGTGACTATCCTCTTGCTTTCGGTCACCGTAATGCTCTATCTCTTCTACGCACAAGGACATGGGCAATTACGGTGATGAGAACCCCGCTTGTTCAGCACAGAAAGGAGGACAGATGCATCTCTCTGTTTGGAGTTTCGTTGCTTAATGAGTTCCATCTTCTTCTCTCTGGCCGCGTAGGGACGCTGTTCCCTTAGACTCCACAAACCGGCCTGCTTCCGGTGCCAGTGCACGAGTCCCAGTACAGAAATCGGGGGCCCCTGAGCGGTGAAGGAGGGGTATTTTGTGACCAATCTGAAAATGTTGCTACTGCTCTAAGTTAAGACGTGGGGTTGCCCCTATACGGTCTATGGCTGTCCTGTGCGTGGGGGACTTATTCCTCTGAAGTAGGCTATGCACGGCAGGCGGACGGGTGCCATGCCTGTGACCCCTGAGCACGGCTGCACAGAGAGGGGCGAGCCAGGGCTGAGGACAGCTTTGGGCTTGGAGCCCGAAGAAGGCAGGAATGGGGTGGAAGAGGGACCTCTGGTCAGTTATGGGTGCCTTCTTTGCACAGGCTCGTGCTCCTGGGCACCGAGCTTAGAGAAGGGGCCATGGTCCTCTGGCTGGGGTGCCCTGTGCACCCACATCTCTAGGCCAGTTTTGCCCCCACAGGGCCTGGGCCAGGGTGGCTCTGGGACCCTGAGACTCTTTCCAGTCATCCTCTGAGCTGCTTGATGGCTCTGGTAGACTTCCAGCAGGCTTTGATTTCACTCCTCCAGAACTTCTGACATCTGATCAACTGACCCCTGAGTAAGAAGTAACAAGCGTAACCTTGTACGAAGCAGTAAGCTACCTTCTGAGGACAGCGAGTATTTCCAGGGGCATATAACTGGCCAGCGGCCAAGCAGGGCCTCAGCCCAGGAGAGCAGCTTCCAGATCAGGGCGAACCCTCCATGCCCCGTCTGGGGACGGTGGCTCACAGAAGTCACCCAGCTCCGAGCAGGGCGCCCGTTCGGATGGCAGAGAGGTTTGGCCACGCCTGCCTCCCTCTCTCCCTCCCTCACCCCTTACTAAGGCAGAGGTGAGCAGAGGAGCATTTTGAAAGTGGTAAAGCCTTTACCCACATAAAGTGTTATTTCTGGAAAATTCTGAAAGTGGATGCATTTGTCCAGATCAGTTCTTCCAAGCAAGACCAAACTCGGTAAACTATGCCAAAATTACACGAAAAAGACAAATGAACTGGTTGGCTGCTTGACATGAGTTGGAGGCAAGAATTTGTGAGTAACATGAACCACTGGTTCTAAGGCCGTCTTCAAAGCCCCCCACCCTGGGCCATCTCTAAGAAGTCGGGTGTGTACCCCCTTCATTAATGTTGTGGGCATCTCTTGGTAAGTGCTGATGCCATTTGCTTTCCTAATCACTGACCACCAGTTAGCCTAGAAAGGCCCCTTCTTCTCGATGGGGTCGGGGGGAAGCTGAACCCCCAAGACCTAAGACACGCAGCGGATGGCCCAGGGTGTCCCTAAGGGGAAGACCCTTTGCTCAGCCGCCTGAGCTGGAGCCTCTTGGCCCCGGGAGAGGGAACAGGTCTGTTTCATCAGGATTGTTGGCTATGGGGAAAGGCCCCCTCCTCGCCCCGCTCACCTGTTTGGATGCCCTATTTCTGCCCTGTCTTTGGTCGATGTGGGCTGAGCTGTCCAGGCTTGGTAGAGGTCTCCACGAAGCTGCGTCCTTGCCAGCATCACCAGCTCCTTACTTCCTCTTGGAGTCCCGGCTGGCTGGTCCCTGAGATGCTTTTCTAAGGATCCTCCTTTTTGAAGGCTTCCTGGACTCCTGAGGCTCTGCCCTCCATTCCTGCTGCCACGTGCCTCTCAGGGACCCCTGAGCACCAGATCAGCCATGTGACCTTCTCCATCTCGGGGAGGGGTTTCTGGAAAAACAGGACCCCACGTGTCTTTTTCCCTAGTGCATCCCCTCGGCCTGACCTCCGGCGGCCTGGCAGGAATGGCAACACCGCATTATGTTGCTGCATGTTAAAATTGACATGTACTAACACAGGAGTGCCAGACACTGACAAAGAATGTCACCTGCCAAGCCTCATGGAGTCCCAGCCCCACAATCACTTCAGGCTTGTGTGGTCTTCATAGAGAGCTCAGGGACCTCAGCAAGGAGGCACGGCTAGGAAGGGAAGGAGCTGGAGTCAGAACCAAGGCGGGCTGACTCCCGGCCATGCCCTGTCCTAAATCAATGCGAGGACCCAGTCAGCAGAGACGACCCGTGAGCCCAGGAATGAGTGGATAGAAGCAGGCCACCAGGCAGTCCTGGGCCAGCCCAAGCACAGCAACAGGGAGACTGTCCAGTGGCCCACCAGCAAGACAGCCCTAGCCAGAGGGGCTTCCTGAGGACAAGAGTGGGCAGCTAGCCACATGTCCTTTTATTTAGGAAATCGGGACTAATGTCGCTTGCGGGCACTGGTGGGCCCAGAGGAGACCGAGAATCCAGCACACCTTTCTGTCTGGGAGAGCTCTGCCCTAACCTAGCCCTGGGCACGGGGACGTGGGGACAGCCCACAGCCCTGGGAGACCCCAGCATCCCTGCTCTCCCCACTGACAAGGACTGCCTACGCTCGCCCCGAGCCAGGCCACGGTGTGCCATTCCAAATGGGCTGGCTAATCGGCCCACATCCATTATCATTAGTGCCTCTCTGCACGCAGGTACGTGGGGGGCTGCCAGGCGCTGGCTCGGCTCGCTGAGCCGGGGGCCACGCTCCGCTGCAAACGACGACGAGCCGCACCTGCTCCAGGGCTCGCCGGCCACCATAGTCATCCTTCACATCTCATGCAACACTTGTTCTGTCAGAGCGTGGAGCTGGCACGGGCGGGAGCCGCCTTCTGCCAGCGCCGCCCTGGCCCCCTCTCCCTCCCTGTGGTCCTCTGCTCAAGTTCAGCTTTGAATGTCTTTTCAAAGGAGCCTTTTAAAAATGCATCCATTGCATATCAGCCATTCAGTCATTATGTTAAGGGTTTAAAAATGAAGATTAAAAAAATAACTTCGCCTCAAAAAGGAAGTTTTTGACAATTAAGATGGTGTCGTGAAATATTCATTGTCCCCTCCCCAATAACACCACATGGATAACGCATTTTCTTAGGATTTCTTAGGAAGGGGAAGGGAAGGGCTGGTGTGTGACTGTGGGCAGCCAGGGATCTCTTTCTTTTCTGGGCACACAAGCTGTCCCTGCAGCTCAGGGGAGGCTCACAGTTTCTAGACAAAGCCGACGCGTCCTGAGACAGAGACTGAACCTGGCCAGCCCTGGCCCTGGCTCCCAGAAGAAGGGAGGCCTCAGCGGCCAGGACCCAGGGACTTCACAAACCATAAGATACCATTGGTGGGGGGCCCTTTCGGCCTCCTGGCCTGTTTCTGTCCATCTGTGTGATAACCTCAAAACTACACACACACACACACACACACACACACACACATGCAGGCATGTACACACATCTATTTTTTCCTTCTACTTGAAGAATTTTTGTGCCTTGGCCAATCTGTGAGCCAGAAAATGCCCAGCTTGGGAGAAGTTTATTTATTATTGCTTATTTGGATTTCTGCTTGCTGTCCTGGCCCGCCTTGGCCCTGGCTGGGATGTGAGGGGCTGGGAGGCTGGGATCCTTTCTGACGGCTCTAGAAACAGTCCTTTGGTTTCCCCAAAATGCCCTGAAGGGAAGAAGTCCAGCTCCATTCTGGGAGGGTGAGACTTTGGGGACCCAGAAAGAAGGAATATTCTGGTCATTCAAGGGGAACCAAGCTCCCCCTTGGGGAAGCCACTGCTGTCAGCAGATGCCTCAGGCAGGGGGGCTGCTCCCCCCTTTCTTGGCAGGCCCTGTATTGACCTCGTTTCCTTCCTGGCTTCAGACAGCAGGACTGTGGTCTTTCCACAGCCATAGTCTTCCTTCTTGGGCACCTCTGTAGCAGTCCCCATGCACTCTGCACCCCCTCAGAGGTCAAGGCTATGTCTTGTAGCCAGACTCGGGAGCTTGGTGGTGACGAGGCACAGGTGACATCGGGTTTCCTGATCAGGCCAAGGAGAGAGCTTGGGTTTGGAAGCTGGCAGACCTCTGCCGACTGACCCCTTCCTGGCTGTGGATCTTCACGGGGTTCAGTTCCTGCATCTACAGATGGAGACACCGTTACCTCCCTCATAAGGGTCTTGTGAAGATTTAACAAGATCACTGAAGCTAAAGGACATAATAGATGTTAAATAAACAGCCACTCCTCTTCCCCTTCCTTTAAAAGAAAGCTGTCTCTGTTTATTAGGTCTGTTCTCAGGAAAGAATCCGGTATCAGTCATTTACACTTTAGCATGAATTTAAAAGGAACCGTTATATCTTCAATGGGAATTTGAAGTTTCTGAGGGCTTTAGCTGATGAATACAAGATTGTTCTGTCTGTGACCTTGAAGTATTAACCTTCTGTGGTAAAGGGGAGTAGGTTACTGGGCAGAGGGATTTCTAGTAGTCACACTCTATCTCTCAGGCTGACGTTTGGATGAATGTTGAATATGCCCAAAGCTCAAAGGGAATTTTGATGTCTGGGCATGGTGACAGGGGAACTTGCAAGAAGAGGGTCTCAGCATGAGTGACATTTAAGGGAGCAGTTTCCAGTGTCCTCCCTGATTGTCCAGTGGCTCCAGGCTTCCTTCTGAATTCTGCATGCACAGTTTGCAGGTGACCGCCTCCTGTCTGTCCCCAGTGTTGTCTGTTCCAACTAGCTCCGTAATTTATTTCTCATTTCCTGTTCTGACATGGAAAACATCAGAAACACTCAAAGAGTGAAACACTGTGACCTTTGGATGGATGACAGCCCTCGTCCTGACCACTGGGCCCTGTGAGTGTGCATGCCCCCGGGGGGAGGGTGTGCACGCACGTGTGTGTGTGTGTGCGCGTGTGCGTGTGTGCGTGTATGATAGGGAAGTGTGGAGACTCAAAGGCTGTTTTCCCACCGATGACCACAGTCTCTCTGACTTTCCTGGCGCCTGGTCAAGTAGATGAAGAAAAGCGTCCTCCTCTCCCTGCTCTTCCTGCCCCGCGGCTGTGCTCTGTGAGCTGGCGTTGCCGTTCTCTCTGTCCGGGTCATGGGGCATTCAGCTCACGGAGGCACCATATGGGGAACTGGGTGATGGCTCGGGGAAGGGGTGACCGCAGGAGGCAGCGAGGACATGCAGGACAGTGTTGGTCTACGGTGAAGCAGGCGACGTCACTAGGTTTCTCCACGAGATGCATTCTTGCCTTGAGCACTCGGCTCCGTGTGGCGATGAGGAAGGTGAAAGGCAAACAGAACTTTGACCTGACTTTGACCCCACCATAAACCACTGGCTGTTTAGATGTGAGACCATGGGACTCATCCTTGGCAGTCCCGACTCGCCAAGTGCACGTCTAACTCCTCTCACTGAGCTGGAGAGCTCAGGGACCCCGCTTCCCTGTCCACACGCCCGAGATCACCACTCTCCAAAAAGCTGTCTTCCAAGGTAGGGATCAGAGATGGAAAGGAGGCCTGGAAGGAGCGAGAAACAGGAGCGTTGGGCGTTTCCGAGGGCAGCCTGGGCAGACGGCTGGCCGGAGAGCCCATGGGAGGGACTGGACTTTCTGGGGACGCAAAAGGGAAAAAGGGAAAATTAGGAATGATGGGTACCAACAGCAGCTTGTCTTGAGCTGAAGAAGAAGGGGAGAGCGAGGCGTCTCTCAGAGCGGGAGCCGAGACCTCTTGGACCAGCCCGGGGCACCCGTGACTTCCCGAGAGCCGCTCGCTCGATCGAGGAGCCGCCCAGCGGCCGGGTCTGCACGCGGCTCGGTGTCCCCGGGGAGGCCGGCGCACGCGGTGGCCAGCCGATCTGCGGCTGCGTGTGTGGGGATTAATGTCCCTGGTGTGGTGGGTCAGCGCGGTGTGCAAAGGCCGGTATTAATCGACAAATTAAAGCCACAGACACCTGGGCAGGTGGGAGGAAGTCTCCGAGCTTGATCAAAAACATATTTCTGTTTCGGTTCTAAATAATGGGCTAGGGGAGGCACGTCCGTAAATTACACAGGAAGCCTTCCCCAACAACTGATTCTCCCTGACAGTTTTACTGGAGTATATGAAAATGAGTATTAAAGATGTGATCTGCAGGCTTCCTTCCAGGAATTCCAATCTGGTTTCAATAAAATGGGAACACTGATTGGAAGTGAAGCTGCCTTCCGGTTTTGCCTTTGGCTATTACGTGCTCGTTCGTGAAATGACTGAATTCCACAACTACTTTTAATACTCACCTTTTGAGTTCATCTCCAGCACCGGACACATTGGAATGATTAAAATAGCACCGGCTCCCCGCGCTGGGCGCTCTCTAATTTAAAACAGCCCAGGTGCTAAAGACAAATGAGTCCTCCTGGTAACTCCATTCTTTCTTTCAGGAAGTTGCTTTGCAGGAACATCGAGAGCAGAATATTAATAGTAAAAAAAAAAAAATTAAATAAAATAATGCTCCCTGAGTAAATGCCTGGGGGAAAAGATTAAAGTTTGGTGCAAGGCAGAACTCGTACTTTGTGTGAGAATGTTCAGGTGGGATTGGTTTTTGGGCTTCTCTGCTTGGATCCTGTGCTTGCAACTGGAATAACGGTGGGGGGCTGGGCTTCCTTTCTTCCTCCCCAGGGATGCCCTCCTTTGGGTCAGCCCTGTGCGCTCTGAGCTGGCCTTGGGTTGGCCTTCCCCACAGGGGTTGGGATCACGCTGGGTCAGCTGCAGCCCCTCACCTCTCCCCAGCTCCCCAGCCCCCAGGCCACATTCTTAAGAGGATGCCCCAGGATTAAGGAGCTAAGAGTTCCACCAGAAAGAGGGAAGTTAATTGGATGATCTTTCCAGCACAGCTCCCTACAAAGCCCCCTCACGTTCCTTACTCTTACCACTGGGCTAATGGGCCACCGGTGCTTTTTCTATTTGTCTTCTCTGAGGTTAACTCAACAAGGTAGATTTGTACTTTTGCTTCTACTTCTATGCCAGCATTTCCCCCAACCTCTGATGACAGGGAGGAAAAAATTTGGTAGGTCTCACCCAGCATCCCTCAACGTTCATTCATCCAAAGCTATTAAGGGATTTTCAATGGGAAAAAATGGACCTAATCCCTTGGGAGTTTGGGCACTGCTGGGAGCTATGAATTCATTTTGACATGCTTTTGTGGGATTGCAAATGTTGCCTTTTTTATATGCAAAATTCATATTTAATTTCCTCTGATCTTCTTCAAAATCATGAAAATAGTTTTCATGCATTTAATTTGGGTTGGAATCTTGTTGTATCTGCTGCTTTTCATCTGAGGATGATAACCCAGTGGCCTGTGTTTTGGTTTCAAAGGTCTAAGGATGTGGAACACACACGTACTGTACCTGTGGAGTATGTCTCAGATAAATCCAGTTTCTTGACAGGATGGACAAGGTGTACTCAGGTGTTGGAATTCAAGGTATTTTCCCGGTCATCGGAAGTCCTCTCTAGAGCCCACCAGAGTGAGGTGTGTGAGGTGAACCATAGTGTCTGCCCTTGTTGTAGGTAGTTTCCTGTGAGGGCGACAACCTAGTTGGTTGGACACCTGTCCCCACCCCCAGTACTGCGTCAAAATCTAAGACTCCAGTCCCCATCCCACATGTGGATTACGGTGTCGTTGATGCAGCGTTGCAACCACCAGCCACACATGACTCTTCAAATTTGAACTAAAAAAAAAAAAAATTTAAGACCCTGTTCCTCCATCACACTTCCCACATGCCGATTGTCCAGCTGGCCACCGTACCAGAGAGCTCCCGTTAGAGTATCCCTATTGTGGCAGAAGCTCCTGTTAGGGTTCGAGCTTTATCATGATCCTAAGACTATCATGAAGGAGCCGGACTCTCATCCCAGGCCACATTTACCCGAGACCCTGCCTTGCGAGAGTGAATCTGTGAGTTCTTGACCAACTTTGATGAAAGTAGAAATTTCCCACATGGGACCAAAAACTAAATCTGACCCAGAATATTTTGAAGATGAGCTTGGTTAACGACGATTCTGCCAAAATATTGGTGACGGATAGCAACGGACTGGAATTCTGAGCCGTGAGGATGCTCCAAGTACTCAAGTCACTGACGTTAATGACACAGGAGAAATGTTTTTCATTTTCTGCAACATTTCTTTTATTTAGTGACTTTTAGAGGCCTCACATCTAGGGAAGCATCCCTGTAGGTTTCCAGCCCCCTCACGCTGAGGCTGGGGGACGGGCCCCCTGAGTTCACCTCTGACAGCAGCCCATCTTCGTGCTCAGCCAGAAGAAGGCTTTATTTCCAGTGGTCAACATTTTCAAGACATGGGGTCTTTGCTGAGAGGTTATTTTGTATTCATTGCAACCAACACAAAGCAGCAATGCCCAGCTCCCTCCATATCCTTGAGAGGCCAACAAACTTGATGGAGGGTCTATTACAAGCCAGGTCCAGTGTCTGAATTTTCCTTTCCACGATGGTTTTCCCAGTGGTGTAAGCCTCTAGAGACGGCTCTCCTCTGGTCACCGGCCTCAAGCAGGTTGCACAGAAGTCAGGCTAGACATCTCCCTACTGTTAGTGCGCGCCCAGCCCAACTGAGCCAAGTGGATGGCCAAGAAATGATGGCGTGGGCACCACTGGGTGGGTGTGTCCTGTACATGGTCATGAGAGTAGGTACGGAAAGTGGTGGGTGACATAACTAGCCCTAGGTCACATCACACAAAATCTGTGGCATTCAGACCTAAAGCCAATTTTTCTGAAGGCCAAAGCCAAGTCCCACACGGTGGTGGCATGCTGTCTGAAAGGATGTGTTTGGTTGTCTAGGGAATGCCGAGGACTGGGCCTTCCTAAGACCTGGGAGGAGTGATGGAGACCATCCAATGGGATTGTACTGTGTGTTTTCAGAAAATGGAATAGCAATCCTGGGCTCATCTCGGTGCATGAAGAAGGGCTGCTTCTTTGTGGGATGGAGAGCCAGTCCTTATATCCAAGACCGGGAGCCCTGAGGCCAGCAAAGACAGGCTGGCTAACGTCACTCAGAGCAAGAAGTGAAACCCAGGCTCTTTCCATTATCCCCACCTAAGAGCCCATGTGCGGTCCAGCCCCAGGGCCCAGACAACACACTTCTAATCTGTAGTGAACAGCTTAGGGCCTACTGGGGTCTCCTTGGGAACCAGGACCTCCTAGCGTGGTCGTCCCAGCCCCTTGGGTAGGAGGCAATGCTCCGGGAGTGGATGGCAGGGCCTGGTAGGGGTTACACCTGCAGGGGTGAGGGGTCTGCATGGAGGACGTGGGTGGGGTTTGTCATGTCATCTCGCGGAAGCCTTGGATCATCTCGTGGCAGGCTCTGCAGAGGCTCAGGGCTCTGCCTTTACCCCCGGGAAAACCTAGGAATGGAGCTGTTTTCAGTTCAGCCCAGGTGCCTATGTCTTGTTCTTTACCTGCCGGCTTCATCTGGAATTTCTTATGGAGAGAAGGTGCATTGTGTCCTGAGTGTGGCTGTAAGGCTCTTACCCAGACCTAGCAATGAGCGAATAGAGCAAACCATTGCCGACGGTCTCTGGAAACTGCAGTTACAGGTGACCACAGTCCTCACTTTCCTCCAAGAAGGAGGCTGAGGATCTTACCTACTGCCCCCCACCCACATCGGATTCACATGTCTGTGTGTGTGACCCAAACCGTGTACTTCTCTGTTATAGCCCAGTGGCACTTCCCTTGTCTCTGGTGGCTTCCTCCGCTGGACCTTAAGCGTCCCCTGGGCAGGGGCTGGGTCTGGCTGGCTCTCAGTTCTACTTTCTGTGCCGGGGACGAGCCTGCACGTGCGGCCCTCGCTCCCTGTCTCTGATGAACGATGGGGAGACCAGAGCTCGGCGTCATCTGCTTGGGTCCTGTAGACCAGGGCTCTTCGCGGAATCTCTGCACCCCACACCCCCACTGAGCCCCGGGCTACTCTCCTCCTTCCCCTTCCTCAGACACAGCTCTCAGGAGCCACACGATGGAGCCGCTTCCCCAGCAGGCTCTTCCTCCCCTCGCATAAATCTTACAAATGTCGCCGGACTCTCGAAGGGGGTCGTGGGCTGGCCCGCCGGGCGCCCTAACGTCTCCGGTGCTCTGAAGGGCGTCCGAGCCCACAGCGCGCAGTCACACCAGGCTCGCTCAGGCAGAGATGTGTGCATAAAGCCTTCCCTGTTTTCTTCGAAAGAGCCTCCTCTTTCTTCTCTGACTCACTCTGGCTTCTTTGAAATGGCAGCGCGGGGAGGAGAAGAAGGAATGATGGAGGCGGCCGCTGCCTGCCTCTGCGCAGAGGACCCTCCACCTTCCAGCTGCTCGGGGACCTCGATGCTGGGGAAGGAGGGGCGCATCTGGGGCGGGGGTGACAGCTTCTTCTCCAAAATCTTCATCCACAGTAAACACCGCTGACTACCAACTCATAAAACATATCAGCTGGGTTTATTACTTTTAACCATCTTTCCAATTGTACTATAAAATAAAGGCAGATGCCATTTTAAGATCTTATTATTGTCAAGGGCCGGCTTCCCCAGCAGCACCTGCTTAACACAGTCTGCTTGTTTATGGCTCCTTTTTTTATAGGTGACAGTTTAAGGTGGCTCTTCTCCGGTTACGAAGAGTTCTTCCTAATGGAGCAGAAGCGGCATGCACAGTAGGTGGGCTCTGGCTGCTGCCCGCGACATTGGGGCAGGGTCGCCGGTTCACCTGGCTTTCTAGTAGACAGCCTCGCCACACACATCAGGCCCTGCCAAATGCTCTGCCATTAATTTATGATTTAAAGTAATTAACTTTTGCTGATTAAAGTAATTATTTCAAGTGCATTGCACTCGGGCCCAAACGATGCACACGGCCCCCTCTCCAGTTTGAGCAAGCGGCATGCCAAGTGCTTAAAAGCCCTACCGGGGGGATCTCCGAGTGGCTTCTGCCCGTCTCGCAGATCTGCCGTGTTTATGACTGACTTGTACTAACTGCTCATTTTAATGCCGGGTTCTGGCAGAACGTTGACACAGTGTGAAACCTTCATCCGGTAAACAAGACAAGCTTCAGCTTGTGACACCGATGACAGCGGAGTCTGTTTAAATGAATCTTGCCTCCAGCCTTCCAGAGGTATCATGTTTTTGCACTCTCTTGCTTACCCAGATTGGCCCTTAAACAGCGAACAGCTTCATCTGGCCTCAGCCAACAGCGCAGAACGTATGTACCCTGGGAACACTGTGCCCCGAAAATCAGCTGCCTGCCAGCACAGACCCTCAGTGGGCCCTTGGGACCGACCAGGGCAGGGCAGAAGGGTCTCTGTGCAGAGGAGCCTGGCTCTGTCTGGGGAGGAAACTTCTAGGAGATAATAGAAAGAGACAGAAAACAAGGACCAGGGGCAGGAGGGTGTGCCCTGGTACGGCACATCGAGCACTTTCAGGTCCCCTCCTTCGGCCCCCCCAGCCATGGCATCCTTCAGCAGTGGAACAGGGAATCAGCCACTCGGTGGCTACACGTTGGGGAGACGGCTGCAGATGGGGGCAGAGGAGCCGTGAGTTAGAGCCTCAAAGCTGGGAAAACCTTCCAGACCTCAACCTCCCTCCCATTTCATGGAAGGTGGTGTGAGCCAAAGCCCCACCCTCTCGTGCAGAACAGGCCAGGACCCCGGGCACAGCGCTCTCCGTCGGATACGAATGTCTGGACCTGACGGAAGGCACAGGGCCCTTCACTCCTAGAAAACATTCCAGCAAAACATCCTGCAGAGAGATTCCTCTCACTGTTCCCATTTCTCATGCACCTGCTGGTGCCAGACTCTGGGTCTCTGCCTGAGAGACAGTCTGGGGGAAGCTCTGCAGGGATCCTGGCTGGTGAGCCCATTCCCCACCTTCCAGCAGAGTCGCCTAAGACTCAGACAGACTTGCCCATGGTCACTTAGCCAGTAGGACCAGAACTCGGATCCACGTCTTTCCTGCTTCCAAATTCTGGAAATATGGTCTCTGCTTAACCTCTTTTCACCCATCAAAAAAATTAGAGCGCTACGGTGTCCTTCTTTAGAAACTCCCAGGAGGAGGGGCGGCACTGGGCTCCAGGAAGGGCAGATCTCCATGTGCACCGAGGCCTGCCCGGCTGGGAGGCAGGAGGGAGGGGGCAACCAGCAGATGCCTTGACTGGGGAAAAGACAGACCTCCAAGATAAGCCAGTTTGTGCTTCTGCTCATTGCTATTTGGGGGGACAGTGTGGGGGGTAAGCTTGCATTTTTATCTTTTCTCTTAGTAATTATCCCAACACCCTGGGCTTTCAGTGAACCCACAAGGAAATCTAATTTTGTATGTAATTAAGTGCCTGATGGGCAGTGATCCCCGGCAAACGATATTTCAGCTTGATGCTGTTGAGCAAATATCACCGGGAAACAACAGTGCCAGAACCATCATCTGCGTCTTGGCACCCTTGCCACCATGTGATGGCCGGGGTCGTAAATAACCCACTTCACTTTCGGGGTGAATTAAGTGCTCTTAAAGGGTGTGAGTGGAAGAACATCAAAGAGAAACATTCAGCTTCCATCCAGAATTCTGGGCCGCGCCAGGGCGTTTGGGCTCATGCCCTGTCCTGCCTGGCACATGATGGCAAGGGTGACATTCTGCTCTCCGTGCTCGGGAGCTTTGTCGCGGGGGCCAAATGGTGGAATCTGGAAGGGGCCCAGCTAGGAGGGGCCGGGTCGATGGGCCGCTGCTCTCAGAGGCCGTGGAGGTCCCGGAAGGCTGTGTTCGCCCCCTGCTCTGGGCAGCAAGCAGACCCCTTGCCCTTGTCCTGACCCGGACTTCTCAGAGCCCAGATATTGCGGGAACAGAAGAACCGGCGTCAGATTGAATGAAGGAGCTGGAAGGTAAATCTAGAAGCCCTCGAAGGGTGACTGAGGCAGGGTAGGCCCCCCTGCCGTGTGGTGGGCGCCGCCACTGTGGCTGAGCGTTCTCCGCTTGCTGTCTGGGGAAGCCGACACCTCGCCGTGCGGAGAAGAGCCCAGGGATGCACTGGTGCCGTTTGGAATGCACTTTTTTCTTTCTTTCGCTTATTTGATTGCTTTGCACAAAAAGAATGGAAACGATACTTTAAAGAAATGTGATTCACAACCCAATTTGTCTGCCTTGGTTTTCTGCTGAGCCCCGGGCTTAGAAGCCACACAGCTTTGGGTTCAAATCCCAGCCTGGCCGCTTACCAGCGAAGTGACCTTGGGCAAGTCCCCCAGTTCTCCCAGACTCCTTTTCTCAGGTGCGAAAGGGAATAGAACAGCCCCCATCCTAGCCATGTGAGTCTTGGAGGCATGGTGACGAGAGCTGGGTTGTGGGCCATCTGCCATAAACAGCAATGTGGCTTCGCGGCGATTGTCATTCCGACTGCAAATCGCAGGAGCTCCCGGGAAGCCCAGGGCGCCGCAGCCGAGTTCTGGACCCGGGCCCACAGCAACTCCGTAGCCCCTGCCTGAAGGGGGCAGGGGAGGGGAGGAGGGGCAGGACGAAGTAACAGTCTCTGAATCCGTAGGGGTTGCCCAAGGGGCACGGCCGTAGGGTCAGGGTGTGGCAGGGAGACACTGAGGCTGGACAGGGAGCCATGCACAGGTTCCCGTCACCGTTCACCATAGCTCACTTTTTCTTGATCACAAAGGTCCATTTGTACAGTGCATTCACGGGTCACCTACTGCAGGCGTGGCCTGGCATGCATGCCAGGATACAAGGCGAATAGACCACAACACACAGAAAAAGCTAATGCCCTCTTTGAGTCAGATTTCGGGAAGTGTAGAAAAGAATGAACAGGAGAATAAGCACGTCTGTTCTTCCTGCACCCAGAACACCCCCAGTTCTGCTGTCAGTAAATTTCCCCGGATATAGACTCTGGCTACCTTCATCTTCCCCCACCTCCCTGATCCCTAGGCGTTGGGGGACACACAGAACATAGTTTTCAGAAGCATCAACCTGTGAGCTGCGTCTCCTCCCAGCCTCTCCCACCACCATTCATCCGTCCTACACTCTGTGGGGGAAGAGACCAAATGGGGTCCCAGAGATATCAGGCCCCGATTCCCAGAACCTGTGTGTTCCCTTATGTAGCAAAGACTTGATAGCCATGATTAAATTAAGGGTATTGAGCTGGGGGGATTAGGCAGGATGATCTGGGTGGGCCCTAAACGCCCCTGAGCAGAGGTCCCCGCTGGGGTGTTCACCAGGGCCATAGTCATGGCAGGCAAACAAATGAGTGTGTGCATTGTGATTACATCGCAAAGAAGGAGGGGCTTGGTTTTTATTCTCATCCACACGGTACCCATCAGCCTATCCCAGCAATCCTGCGGCGGATTCTCAACACACATGTTTGTTTCCAGAGAGGACAGCCGGACTGGTCAGGTACGCAGCCCCGCGGCCACGTCCTCCCCACCGATCCTGTCTTGTCTGAGCTGGAACCAAAGAGGTCACCGATGGTTCGGGCCCCTGCAGGCGCCATCTCATGCCCCCTCGTCCCAGACTGAGGTAGTGACTCGAGGGAGGGGAAACAGGAGGCCTCTGAGTGGGATGGTGGCCTAAAGAGAGCCCTCCTGCCCCAGGGCCTATGAGGTGGGGGGTGGGGAGCTGCTGGGCTCCTCCCCCACCTCCTCCCCTGCGCTGCCCACAACGAAATGCCTCCCTGCCCCTAATGGAGACAACCCGACCTGCCGTTGCTCCTCAGAGAATCACAACTACTGACCCGCACTCCCCGCTGAGAGGTCGGGGCATCTGCTCTGTGGACCCAGCTCTGATCTGAACTTTCTCTTCAGGCACAAGAACAAGAGTCCAGGCAGACGTTCCTTGGAGCAAAGCCCCGAGCAGCGCCTGGCCCCATGCTTCGGGCTGGCACGATGGTCAGTGTGGCCTCTGGAAAGGGCCCGCAGCCGCCTTCAGGTATGTTTGGCTTTGCCTCAGAATTTTCCTTAACGAAGGCTTTTGGTGGCATGTCCTGGAGACACCTTGTCCACAGCTCCCCGTGCCGTGTCTGGGTGAGGCAGGGGAAGTGGGCCTGGGGACCCTCCCTGCACGTGGGGGCAGAGCTGACCAGTGACAGAGGCTCCGGGTTTGGAGTTGGGCCACCTGGAATCAGATCTGGGCTCTGTCGCTTCCTCCCTTGATGTGACCTTGGCAACAATGGACTTTCCCGAATTCAAGATCCTTCAGGGCCAAAATGAGGATTTAGAAGAAGCACACCTGCCCGGCCGACCCATGCGGGGCTGACCTTGACCCACCCAGCACGCCCAGGCAGGCCCCGTTGGGGAACGTGCTAGCTGACAGCTGATGTGCTCTGCGCGGTGGGGTCCCCGGTGTCCGTTCTCACCGCAGGAAGGCCACACAAGGGAGCGGGCAGGGGGTCCCTCCCCTCAGGCGGACATTGCCTCCCCCGGACCAAGCTAACAGCTTGTTCTCCCTGACCGGGGCCCACAGGCGGCAGAAGCCATTAGGAGCCATTGGTTGTCACTAGGCAGACCTGTTCCCCTAAACTGTTATCAATGAGCTTGTCAACCCAAGGCCTAACCTCCTTTGTTCTTTTCTTCTGTTCTCCCCTCGGAGGCCTCTCCCGGGCCCGAGAGCCTCTCCCAGAACATGCAACAGGCGCCGTACACCTGTCTGGCTGGAGGCTGGGCCCAGGGGTCCGGGCGTGACCGGGGGAGAGCAGCGAGCTGCCCAGGCCTCCTGGCTCCCAGCGTCCACGTCGGGATGTCAGATGACAGTAGCCGCGGCCGCAGCTGGTACCAGAGCCCTGCCAGGGGCATGGCGAGCCCGTCGCCTGCACTGCCGCGCTCCGGCCTCTCCCAGCGGCAGGCGCCTCACCTCCACCGGAAGGCCACCGAGGCTGCTGCTGCAGGGGCCCCGGGGCCTGGCCGGCCACGCCTGAGGCCCCAGAGGTAAGGCAGCAGGAGTGCGGGAGGCGCCCACGGGCCGGGGACACCTGGGAACAGGGGAAGGTGTGGCAGGTGGGCTGCGCATGCCCCACGGAGTTCCGACCCTCGAGAGCTGCCCGGGCCTGAGGGAGCCAGCCATAAGGGCCGAGAGCTCCAGATCGGACCCGGCTTCCGACGATTCAGAGCCAGGACGAGAGTCAATCAGACCTGGAAAGAGGTATGATGGACTGTGTGGCTTGGGGGCTGGCAAGAGAGGGCCTCACCTTGGTTAGCTTGGTGCCTTGACACAGTCCCGTAGACTGGGGGTGGGGTGGGGGCAGTGAGGGGGCAGGACGTACAGCCGACTTTGATTTCCCATAGTTCCGGAGGCTGAGCGGCCAAGATCAAGGGCTAGCGAGGGAGGCTTCGTTCTGAGGCCTCTTCTGGGTTGAAGGTGGCCACCATCCTTCTATGCCTTTCCCTCAATATGTGTGTGTGTGTGTACGCGCGCGCGCGCATGTGTGGTGTGGAGTAGAGAGAGAGAGGATGAGAGAGAGAGGAGTGAAAAAGAGAGAGCTTGTCTTGCTGTCTATTCCCATAAGGGCAGTACTCCCACTGAAGGGCCCCACCTCATGACCCCATCTGTCCCTAGTCACCTCCCAAAGGCCTCCCCTCCATGTAGTATCACACTGGGGGTTCGGCTTCAACATAGGAATTTAGGGGGACACAGACAGGCCCCTAAGTGAGTCGATGGTCCCAAAGGGAAGTGAAGGGCTCCCAGGTAGCCCCTGGCCATGGAAGTGCACACCCAGGGACTTGACTTTGCTCCTGCCCCCCAAGGGGAGCAAGGGAACACCGGAAGACCACTCTCCCAGCTTTTATTAAACCGCTGTCTCTAGGGCTGTTGGTCTTGGGGAACATGTGAAGGACCCGGGAGTTTGCTGGATGCAAACTCCCAGGCGATGAGACCTCGGTCTCAGCTGTCCCTGCAGCACATCCGGGAGCAAAGCCCAGGTACAGGCCAGAGAGAAGCTATATGCGGTTCCCCTCTGCCCACAGGAGTTGTGTTCCAGGCGGCCCGGAGGGCAGGAGACAACACTGGGGACATTTCATTGTGCTTTTCTGTGGGCACTGCTGACTTTCCCAGACAGCTCCAGCCTGTCCCCAATGTCCCCGGGGGGACCTAGAGGCTCAGTGCAATGGAACAAGTGGTCCTGCTCTCCCAGCAAAGGGGGTTCAGGCTGGTGCTGTTGGCCACACCCCTCATTTTGGCCTTGGTGACTCTCTGAGGCCAAATCTTACATTCTTGTTCCCCAAGCAGGTCCTGCTGCCGGATCCATGTGGACGGCAGAAAGATGCCACCAGCTGAGGCTTCCATACCAGACACTTACTCTCATGGTTCTGGGGGCTGGAAGTCTTAGATCAAGGTGGTGGCCCAGCGGGTGTGGGGCGAGGACCCTTCTTGAGCCTAGATGGCCATCCTCTTCCTGTGTCTCCCGTGTTGGAAAGCAGACAGAGGACATGCTCTCTCCACAAAGCATCACCTTGGGGACTTAATCTCAATTTGTGAATTTTGGGGAGGACACAGATGTTCAGTCCATAACAGAAGCTTTTTAGAACACGTGGCAAATTTGCAAAGCCTACGGGGCACTTGGAGCTCAGAAGCCACAGCCTGCAGACCCTCTCCGTGCCCTGCCAAGGAGTCCCTGAGTCAGATGATGTTCAGAGGCCCAGGGGCAGTCTTGGCGGGCACATGTCCCTGTCCTCCGGAGAGTTCCAGAAACGGGTAGGCATGGCCAGGCACTGGGGTCAGTCCTTTAGGACCTTTACCATGACTCCTGTGACAATAAGGTTAGAAAGAGAGGAGAGGATAGGGAAACTTTCCAGAACGCTCCTGCTTTCTCCAGGGCCAGAGTCCCCCAAGGAGGGTAGGAGCAGCCCGTTCCATGAAGACCGTTCTGCTCCAAACGTTGTCTCTGCCCCGATGTTCCTGCTGTTCCCGACTTCTGCCCCGACACGTCCCCCAGGAGGGGAGGATTCTGCAGAGCCCGTTCAGGCACTTCACAGGAGTGGAGGTGTTGCCAGTACCCTCAGGAGGGTGGGAGGAGTGGGGGCACCCCTGCTCCACAGCATTGCCCCCATCCAGGTCCTCAGGCTCCATTGGCCAAACCTGAGCTCCTTGGAGGCAGGCCCACTCCTGCCATTGGAAAGCCCCGGGCTGGCGTTTAGCTGGATTAAAGCACCTTCTTTGTCCAACAGGGCAGTTTGCTAAGAAGCAGGGTGGGCCCTTCTGAGCTCTTCTTGCTGAGCCAGCACCCAAGGGTCTCTTCAGGTCCTGCCAGCTGTGCGCACCTGCCAGGACAGCCCAGAGGCAGTGGCTGTCCAGAGGGTTTTGGGAAAGGAACTGTGCTTCCTGAAGTTAGGCTCTCTCTGCTGCTCTCTGGGGCACCAAACTCCCTTGGAAGAGTGGCCAGCCACTTATGGCCGATGGCACCAGCCTTGCTAGGGGGGCCTGGCAGGGTCAGCTGCTGAAGGGAGGATGGGCTCAGAGCAGAGCAGCTGCTCTCTATGCCTTCTCTTCCCCTGTTCTGGGAATTATGCTCATTCAGGCTGTGGGTCTTGGGCCAGCCCGTGGCTACCTCTGCAAGATGACCGTGAGTGACATTCAGTGCCAGAAACCCAGCTGTGGCTCCCAGGCCACCATACCGCTGAGCCAGCTGTAGGAGCTGAGCTCCGTGGGTTCCTCTGGAGAGCAGCTTGCAAGATAGCTGCTAGAACCCAAGCACGTGGGGGGAGCTGCTCTCGAGATGACAGGGCCTCTCTCTGGGACCTTCCTATTCAGTCCCTGGATGGAGGACAGGACAGGGATTGACATGGATGTGCATCAGGCCACTGACCTTGGTGATCTTCTGGGTGATCCTGTGGCCTGAATGTGCACAAACTCACACCACCGCCCCCCTACACACACACACACACACACACACACACACACACACACACACGATCCTCTACCATGCGTTCCCAGACAACGCAATTCTTGGTCCTGAATGGGGGCGAAGCCCCAAGGAGCCTGTATGAGTTTCTAGCAGCAGCCATAACAAAAGATCACAATTGTTTGGCTAAAGACAATAGGCGTTTTAGTCTCTTACAGATCTGGAGGTCAGGAGTCTGAAATCAAGTCGTCAGTAAGACTGCACTCCCTCTGATGGCTCCAGGAGAGGGACCTTCCTGGCCTCTTCTGGTTGGGGTGGCTCCAGGTGTCCCTTGGTCCTTCTCGCCTACAGGTGCGTCACTGCAGTGTCATCGCTGCCCTCACAGTGCATCCTCCTCTCTGCGTGTCTCCATGTCCAAACTTCCCTCTTCTTATAGGGACTCAGGACCCACACCGTTGCAGTATGACCTCGTCATCGTTTGATTCCCTCTGCAGAGACCCTGATTCCAAATAAGGTCATGCACAAAGGCTCCTGGTAGATGTGGATTTGGGGAGATGTTAGTCCACCCAGTACAGACTGATGACACCATGTCTCCTGGGCCTTCTCAATTCATCCTGGTGACTCATGGAGCGACCTTCACCCTACCCCACCCCCACTGGCCTAGGAGAGTCAAGTGATGGCCATGCTGGCTGCACCCTCTCCAGCTTTCCTGGTTGGGAAAAATCAAGGCGAGGTTCCTGCAGGAGGCAAGCAGCAGGGAGAAGAAGATGTTGGCGAGGAGACAGTCCTGTTCTGGCTTCCAAAGGCTTTGGAGAGGGTGAATCCGTTGCCTGCGTCCCCACCCAATGTATAAACAGGGTCCTGACAGCACGGAAAACCCCACAATTGTTGTTTCATCTGACGTCGTTGCTGCTCAGGCACTGACCCCCAGCCTGAGAAAATACCCTTTCTCTTCTGCACCAGAGAAGGTGCCTGGAGCAAAGTCACTCTTAGCCTCAGGATGGTGGCTGAAAAATCAAAGTTCTTTTTCTTGAAAGACCCCTCACTGTGTCAAACCTCAGTCAGTGTGTCCATCTTCCCCGAGCTGTGCCTGGAGGGAATAGCCCCAGATCCGGGCAGCAGCGCCCAGAGGGGTGCCCAGGTTTGGCGAGGCATACGTTCAAGTCCAGGCCCCGAATGAGTCCATATGCCAGCATCTCTCAGCCATGAGCTGGGTCTTGAGAAAGGATGCTCTGCCAAGATCCTAGGGTCTCAAGACGGGCCCAAGCAGAGCAGTGGAGTGGGACCTTCACTGACAGAGGGGATGGATCCCTGTGTAGGTGTAAATGGGAGGGGTGCGTGCTGTATGGAGGGGAGCTCCTGGCCTGGCAGCCCTGGTCAGTCTATGGCTCCATGTCTCCAAGAATTCATGGGGCCCCTATCTGTTCAATCTCCCTGCACGTGCGCCGAGAGGATCACAATGAGGCACTGCATCCTGAAGAGCTTTGGCATGATAGAAAGGCCAGTGGGCTGCTGGGAGTTATGCACACACACCCAGAGGGGGCTGCAGTGGGACAGAACATCCACTTTCCAGGGAAAAACATCCGAGATGAACAGGGGACACATCTACTGTGAACCCCCCTTCACTGGATATGGGGTGACAAGTGCGTAGGCATCCTTTTAGCAGGTGTAATACCAGAAGTGTGGTTTGAGGTTGTGTGCCCGGTCCCCCCGGCTTCCCTGGGATGACGGCATCACAAGAGCCAGGAGGCCCCCTTCCTACCCGCCCAGCCCATGTCCTCTGTGGCCACGCAGACAGAACGCTGGAGAAAGACCCATCAAGGGCATGGGAGTGAGTGACTTCGAAAGCCCTGACATTTACACAATTTGGGCCTGTTGTGTTTATTTAAGGACTTTTCCTGTAAAGGGTGCAGGGCCCTTAGTGGCTGGATCTGTTAATGCCTCGTGCTTTTTGTGTTTAAATGTGCCACTTTCGATGACTGTCAATGTTGACCTAAGTGAGAAACATCCAAACATGTTTATAGAGGAGACCCTGGGACCTCATTCCACACGACTTTTGTTCTGTGGAGAAAAACGAAAAAAGATAACACCAGAATGGGTTGTTTTTGTAAGTTGTGGCCTCCTTAACAAACCTTGTCATGCATGTGGCTGTGGCCTCCCTGAGAGCCTCCCGACTCTTTATGTTTCTCTTTTGGAAATTACTGGGAGGAAAAGCTTTCAGACAGATTATTAAGCGGAGGCTATTGGCATCATCACCCTGAATTAATGGCTTTAATTTGAACATTTGTTCATTAGCTGAAGAAATATTTACCAGAGGTTTCTATGTGGTGATACCATGCCGCACACGGGTGACACAGGGTCCCTGCCCTCATGGAGCTCGGTATCTGTGGAGGAAGCCAGTGAGCGAAAAATGACCCAAGTTCTAAGCGGTGTGAAGAGGGACAGGTTGGGGGTGATAAGAGCCCAGAGAACCTGGTCTGAGAAGCTGGGGGACCAGGATGCCCAGGGAGGAAGAAACCATTAAGCAGGGCCTTCAGGGAGAGTGTAAGTCAGCCATGCAACTCGTGAGGTCAAAGGAAGTAGCAGGTTCTAAGAAGAAATTTGGGAAAATGCCAAAGAACCAAAAGATGAGGGAACTGACTCATTATTCCATAGACTCAAGACCTCACACTCTACCCAAGACAGGGACTAAAATAGTAGAGGGGGGAAAACCATGCCACCAAAGTAGATGGTCAGGTGGTGTAGGCCTTGAGAAATTCACACATGGACATTAGATATTAGGATGAGTCAACTACTCTCAACAAACTGGATCTTTGGGTTATCCAGACAGGGCCTGTGCACCAGATGTCAAGGGAAGTCACTTGGTTTCTACCTCCCTTATGGCCTTGGTGTGTTGCTCAGGGACATCAAGTAGCCTGGTAAGTTGGAGGGTCAGAGATGTCTCTTCAGGAACCTGCATACTCTAGCTCCCTGTAGCTCATTAGACTAACAAACACACATCAGAAAGTTATCAGCTGCCACTCTGTTTCAAGATGATGCACCAAACCACCGATTGAAATGGGTGGCATTTGGTGTAGAACAACTCTTTTCGGTTGTGTGGATCAAGTGACAGGCAAACAAATCTGAATGGTCAGGCAGTGGGGTTGAGATCGAGTCCGACGTTACTGACAACTGAGAACACAGTAAGGGGTGAATGAATCAGTAGACGCTGGGCTCTGCTCTGTGCCAAGCCCTGCCAGCTACCGTGGCAGAGTCCCAGGGCCATCAAGCAAGCCATTCACCCTAGGCCTTAAGGATGGTTGTTTCTGCATAGCCCCTCCAGCAAGAAGAACAGAGAAGCAAAGGCCTCGTGTTGCAGAGTCTGGGGGCAAGAGCTTGACTAAGCAGAGAATCAGCATCGGGGAACAGAATGGAGGATAATAAAGCTTCATAGGGAACAGAGGACCGTATTCCAAAAGTCGGGAAAGCAAGAAGTCTGGCCGTCATCCCGGAATTTGTGCAGGAGAGTCACTGGAGACAGGAGTCCTGGGGATGTTTCTGCTATGGTCTGAGTGTTTGTATTCCCTTAAAAGAGGTTGCAATCCTAACTCCCAAGGTCATGGTTTCAGTAGATGGGGAGTTTGGGAGGTGCTTAGGTCATGAGCCCCACGCCTGGGATTAGTGCCTTGATGGGAGGGACTCCACAGAGCCTCCGGGCCCCTTCCGCCATATGCAGACACTAGGAGACACGCCGTCTGGAAGAGCTCACCTCATCGTGCTGGACTCTGACCTCCTACTTCCAGCCACAGGACTGTGGAAAGCAAACTTCCGCTGTGCGTTAGCCTTGTGAACAGAGGGAGGATGGAGGACGTGTGAGATTTTGGAACTGGGAAAACCACTGAGAAGGTCGATGGAACACCCAGGAGAGAGAGAGAGAGAGAGGCAGTGAGCACAGTGGCCCAGTCTTGTGTATGAGAATTCACATCAGCCAGGGTTTGAAGTTCGCCTTACTCTTTTCTAGAAGAAATCTGCCACCTTCCTGATCCTCCAGCTCCCTCATATATGAAATAGGTCCATGTCGAATGAGGCAGGAGCAAGTTCATGTTGGTGAAGACATTTGCCTGGCAGGTCTGTAGGCGTGCCCTAGGGGCAAGTCTCAGAGACCCAGGCCCACAGGGTCCTTCCCGGAAGAGTCCCTGCTGAGGAGCCCCTTAGTCCTTGTCATCGCCCAACTGGAGACTCAGAAAAAGCTCTCTGTGGGGCATGAGGGGCGCTTGAGAATGCCAGAGCCCTGAAATGGCTCCCTCCTCCCTTTGTCATTAAAAATATGAGCAACGTTAGATTTCTGATACAAAAATTACTGATATGTTGGAAATAAATGGTATTTTAGATTTTTTAAATCGGCAACTCCTGGATCAGTTCCAGGACGTGAACCAGACCAAGTTTTTCTGGCTCCCCTTAAATACGGACTCGGTCTTAGGGGCCAGCACTTACTTGGGCCTGGCTTGCTAGGCCATCTTTTACACCGGGCTTTGCTTTCCGGAGGGCGCTAAGCCGGCATCACGCCGGGAGAGGAATTTCATGGGGGCCATGGGCCAGTGTTCAAAGAGCCTCGCGAACCCCCAACCCCAGGCTGCCCGGCCGCATTAACACCAGGTCACCTGTTTGATTAGAAACTTTCTAGGTTCTGCTGAAAAACCTATCAGAACCCATCAGGCCAGTAGAAGCTGTCTTTCCATTGGTGGCTAGAAACAGTGATGTCCTCAGCACAAGGAGGAAGGCTTCAGTTTCTTACCCAGCATGGAACCTGAGGTCTCCACAGGGTCGGCCTCCTGGGGAGAGCAGATTTTACCTTTTCCGGAAACTATCTGGGACACACCTAGATTCTAGATCTTCTTTCGATGCGAGAGGTACCAGCTTCCTATGAGCCACCCTGTGCATGAGGAGGCCATGGTTAGAAGCACAGGGAGAGGCTCGCCCAGGTTTGTGGTTTCCTTCTTCTTTGCGATAAAGAGAAGCCACAGCATGAGGACTGAGAACAAGTGAAGAAGCCGGGGCGGACCTGGGATGGGAGACTCAGGGGTTCATGGCTTCCCTGTGCGCGGAGCTCGGGGAGGCCCGGGCATCTCTCTCAGTGTGAGTTTGGGCCCAGTAATTCCACGTCCCTGAATCTGTCCCCCAGATCTGTCATAAGAGGTGTCTGAAGACTTTCTCTCATGTCCCCGTATCATTGCCGTGGCCTCATCTGCACAAACACAACTCTTCCTACTTCTCTGCGTAAATCAGCCGCTGTGTGGCCGCCGGATGCTAGGTAGGTAAGTCGGTCCCCCCATTAATCTGCATTTATCAGAGCTGCCGTCCTAAATTGACAGCAACTGGCAATGTCTAAACTAACTGTCCCATTTATAAGGAAAGGATACAATTCAGATAAATTAACTGTTAATGCCTGATGACAGGAAGGAATCATTACAGAATGATCAGTATGGGGCAGAAGCGGGCTCCCAGGGGTGAGGTCCTGGCCAGCTCCATCCAGATGCCCAAACGTGAGCTGCTTTTTGGAGTCGTGAGTGGTCTGCCTGGCTGCTGTGTCCTTCTGGAATGGGCAGAGCTTCCTACCCTCTTTACTGTAATGTTTGCACAGCCTTCGGCCCCTGATGTGTTCCCTACTTGTTTCTTTACCTATTGTCTGACACTGGCTCTCCTATACTGGCTTCGTCTGCTCAGGCCTTAGCAAATACCCCAGAACAAGTGGCTTAAATAACAGAAATTAATGTTCCCACAGTTCTGGATGCTGGACCGTCCAAGATGAAGTTCAGGTAAGACTCGCTTTCTGACAAGAACTTGGAGATGACCACCTCTGGCCGTGTCCTCACATGGCCAAGAGAAAGACAGAAATCTCTGGTTTTGCTTTCCTCATTTATAAGGACACATGCTGTCTAGAGTCAGGACTCTGCCCTTGGGATCACATTTAACCTTAATCACCTCCTTAAAGGCCCATCTCCAATATAGTCACTGTCAGGATTTGGGTTCCAACATATAAACTTGGGGGAATGCATTTCAGCCCACAGCAACTCTTCTAAGACACAAACCCCTTAGCAGTAGGAATTTTTCCAGTTCACCCACTGTCGCATTCCCATTGCGTGGAATATGGTCTGGTATAGTACGGGCACCCCATGACTGTATGTTGAATGAATAGCAAGTAAATTTGGGCTCGAAGACGAGCCTATGCCCCAGTAAAAGTGATGCTGGACGGCGATGTCAAAGGCATTTGAAGGCTTTTTGTCCTATGACCTGTGCTTCAGGGTTTGGGTGAATGTGGAGCCAGTGCCGTGCTGCCCACCTGCCCACCCAGCACAAGCTTTACGGGCTCCCGGGGGGGAGGGGTGGCACGCTCCCAGAAGAGCGCCCTCTGCCTGCGGACACATCGGGCTTTGTCCTTGTTCCCTCCCTTGTACTTGATCCTCTGTTATAACAGCCCTCGAGGTGAGACTCTTTATTCTCCGTAAGAGACAGGGAGGCAGGGGAGGTCTGGGGGAGGAACGCCATGTTGTAGGTAATCCGGGGGACGCGCAGAGCCCCGGTTCAAACTCAGTCATTCACAAATGGCCCTGGGGACTGGCGGGGCTTGCAGAACCTGCCCCGGGCTGGCAGCTGGGCAGCTGGGCTGTGTGTGGATTTCTCTCGCCACCGAGCCCCCTCTCTGACCCAGGTCCCTCTTTGCTCACTTCACTTGGAGAGGAGAGAATGCGTACAAGCCCCAAGCCGTTCAGGCCAGTGCGGGTCGGCGTCACCTCCAAGCCCACTCTCCTCTTGGCCTGTCCAGGGCTCCCTCCAGGGAGGGAAGGATGTCCCCCTCTGGCAGTGGCCGGAAAGACACTCTGACAGACGGAACCCAAGGGAGCTTGCAGCCGAGCTGCTGCGGCCTGTCGCCTCGTCCCACCGCACGGGATCTGCAGGACCTGCCCGTGCGTCGTGTGTCGGTGCAGCCACTGGCCCGGCCCAGCTGTGTCTTTACCCTGCTGAGCTCCGTGGGCACATTTACCCCTTTGAGGGCACCAGGAGTCCTTGCTTCATTATTCGGGAAGTCTGTAAGTTGCTGCTCAGCCTGCTTAACCATATTTACATATTTAAATCACAATTAATTGGAAAATTACAGTAAGGTGTGAAGTGGGAATCATTTCTTTCAAATGAGCATCTATGCTTTGTTGATGAACCCCAGTTGTTTGCTTCTTTCCAGGAAGTCTTCCGACCCCCAGCTGGGCAGGCGTGGGCCTGGCACGTGGAGCCGCATCGCTGCACCCCCGCACCCAACTTTGCAGAGGCAAGGGGCGCTGGCCTGGCAGCAAGGACGTGTGGGTGAGGGAGCCCCAGGGCAGGTGGGGATGGAGCTTTCCCCGGATAGGCACCTGATCCCCAGGGGTGTTTCCTGGGGCCTGTGGGATGGCAGGGGATGTCCCTGCTTCATCCCTCGAGAGCCTGGGCCCTGAGCTCCATTCTCCAGGGTTCCCATCACCACGATGGGGTGACGTGTTACAAGTCACGGTACTCAGCACCCCCAGGGCAGGGGCCCCCAGATGCCCTGTGTCCACTGGAGCTCCAAGCACAAGAACAGACGGGCAGTAAGAGCAATAACGCTGGCCACCTGGTGACGGCCTCATCCCCGGTGCTGACGGAGAGCTTGGAGCCCCATCTCCTGTCCCTTCCAGTGACCTCCCCCACAGCTGCCGGAACTGAGGCCTACCCAGGTCACCCCACCCATAAAGTCAGGGAGCAGGGATTTGAATGCCGGCAGCCCAGCTCCAAAATCCAGGGAATTGACTGGCTCGTTTGTGGCTTCCCAGAGAAACTGCCATCTCTCGTCTCTCTGCTGACCAAGTGGGGGCCTCCGGCCATTGAGATCTGGTGGGAGTCCGTGCACCCTGACCCTCATGGCCGGTGCTGGCAGAGATGGGGAGAGGACGCCATGTGCTCGTAGGGATGTGCCTGCAGGTGAGATCCGGGGGAAAATCACACAATGGCAGCTGGACTTGATTGAGTCCCATTGCCACGGGACCTGCGGGGGTTACGGGCCTGGAGCAGCCAGGGGACCTGGGGCCTCCTCCAGCATGGGGGAGACCTGAAGAGAGGCAAGGGGGCTTGTCCTCAGGCATCGGGGTGCCTGTGCCCACAGTCAGCTCAGCAATGCCGCTGCTCTGTGAACCCCGAGCCAGGGGTCCGTGTGGCTGACAGTCAGCAAGCTTTGGCCTTCATGCACCAGACATTCTGTGAACCAGCCTCACCCATGACAGGTGCTTCAGGAACACCCTGAGAGGCTTAGGGGTTCTGACCCAGAGCAGAGGAGGAAGACGTGGTGGGCCAAGGTCAGGGTGCCATCCTGAGGGGGATGATGTCTTGGCGGGAAGGTTGCACCCACCTTTCCACTGGGACCTCGCTGGTCTGAGCCCCCGAGCCCCCACGGGCAGTGGCTCTGCGGGGCTGGAGGGGCAGGTGCACAGACCTTTCCTGTACGCAGGGAGGACAGCGAATTCCCTCGGCCTCTGCCTGCCTCCAGCAGTGAGGCGGATACTAAGGTAAGCAGTAATCGGAGTAAGAGCCCCCCGGGAATTTCCCGCTATGGGAGCACGGGGATTCATTCCCCTTCCCACCAACAGGATTGGTAAGTGGTGGGCATTTGTTTCTCTAGATTCTCGGAGTCACCTTTGGTGAGTTTGCTCCCGTCTGAGGCAGCCATGCCTCATTGCATAGCCGGGGGTCCACTGGTACTTCTAGATGTTTAACGCCTGCACAATTAACCAGTCGTGTTACGTAATGTGTTCTTTAATGCTCCATTTATTTTGTAATTGAACATTTGTGCTTTCTGTTAGGGCGCATTGATTTTCACTTTTAAAAATTCCATTTGGAAGCGCAAGCCACTCTCAGATTTGAGGCGGGGGTGGGGGCTGGCGGCAGATCGGGGCGCCTCAGGGGGGACCCCAGCCACCCTCCACCGCTCCCTCCACCGCTGGGCGCTGTGCCTGCACGCACCCAACTCATTCTCACGTGACCCTAATGCTCCCCGCTTTTTGAGGGTAGGGAGGGAGGTGCGGGCTACCCGAGGAAGGACGGACCACCGCTCTGAAGGGGAGCGTGGATCCCGATTCAAACCAGGCCTCCTAATCCAGAGCCCAGCTCCAGACCGCGGCAGGACACCGCCTCCCATGCCAGGCTCATATCCAGAGGCTTCCTCTCCCTGGCTGTGCGCCCCGCCCCGTCGGCCCGCATCCCGGCAGGGCAGGATTCTGGCTGGAGGGACTTCTGTTCCTCTTAGCAACCCCTTGTCTTAAGTAAGCTCTGCTCTCTCTCCGATCTGTGGGCTCGGGGCTTCCTGCATTCAGGACCGCCGACAGACTGCGCCGGCTCACTCTCTGATGAGTCCGTCCTGAAGCCGAGTGAAAGGCAGAAATCAATAGTGAACTCGGGCTTCCTGTGCCCACAGGGCCCAGAAGCTGCCTTCCCAGTCCAGTATCTTCTAGGCAGAGCCACCTGTGGGGAGGAGGGAAAGATACACGAACTAATGAAATCTCCCACAGTTTCGACCTGCCCGTGTGTGACCTCGCTAGTGTCTGGACCTGTTAGTTTCTGCATTCGTGCACGGGCCCCTTCATGCAAGGACAGACGGGTCTGGCACTTCTGTCTCCGGAGGGGGTCGATGCGTGCATGTCTGTAGCACTGTGGGGTAGTGCCTGGGTGTGAGCCTGGGATCTATGGTGACACGTGTGTGTGTGTGTGTGTGCATGTGTGTACTGTGTTGACCCATGTATTGTTGAGTGTAGCTGGGCGATTGTTCCAAGGATGTGTGTGGACCATATGTGTGCTGTGTATAACTTCACACACAAGTGTGTGTGTATGTGTGTGTGTGTGTGTGTGTGCACCTACTGCCTCAGGGAAATGATTTACTATGTGAGCTGCAGGCTGAGGCTTAGGCTAATCTCACACCTGCATTAGCCACACATCTGGGGGCGGGCTGCCTGCCCTCGAGACCCTCTTGAACAGACCTTACCTGGAGCCATGTCTGTGCCGTGGAGCCCCGCCACTCTGCCCATCGCTGATTTTCTTGGGGTAAACACTGAACTCAAAGATGTCTAGTTTTTCTACTGATCGTGACCTCTGGTTAAATAAAATGAATTGAGGTAATGGGATTGTTCCCTTAGAAATCCTGACTTTGGTATTCTCCATGTGGCTAGCACTTTCTGTCCTGTGGCCACTGGCATCTTCTTTCATGGTCTGTGCATCGGGCCCTTGGCAGAGACCAAAACCAGAGCTGGAATTCCTGCTGTTGTTTCAGAAATCCAAAAGGCCTAGTGGGCTTCGGCCCCTGCTCGTGTCCTGTTTCCAGATTTCCATGAAATTCCTTTTCTGCTTTTACTAGCATACCCACTGAGTTTGGACTGGATCATTCCGCAGGTACCAGAACACTCGGTCCTCCCTAGCCTCCCCAGCCCATAGGACTAGACAGGCTCCTGGGATTAGGGGACTCGGAGAAAGTGCCCACCGCCCACCATTTCACCATCTGACCTCTTTCCTTCAGCTGGACCTGAAAATATTTCGGTCTTCGAGAAGTCTCTATTATATCCACGTCATGGTGAGTGGCACTGGGGGTGGAGGGACAGGAGCCTTTATGTCCAGGTCTGGTCCAACCCCAAGAGGGTTATGTTGAGACCCTCTTGTTTAGTCATTTCTTTCATACGACTCGTTTCTCCCAAAATCCAGTGCAGCGCATGGCGTGTGGACACACACACACGCACACACACACACACACACAGTAAATGCAATACCAGACCCAAGACTGACAGCCAACGAAACCAACGTCTCAGGAGATGTTCCGTCACCCAGAATGCTGGTGGATTGGGAAAAGCGCTGGCCGCCTCCGCAGCTTGGCCACTCCTGGAAGAGAGCAGGCCCACCCGCCCAGAGGCACAGAACGACATCTCGTGCTGCCCTCGCCGGACGCCCTGACGTACAGGAAACGCGCAGTTCGGGATCTTTGCCGTTCCTGTCTTCCTCCATCCAAAATTCGTTTGTGGAGCGTGTTCCTTTTCCTAGGGCTGCCGCAATGAATTGCCCTGAACTAGTGATATAGATGGGCTGGAAACAACAGGATTTATTCTCCCATGATTCTGAAGACCCAACGTCTGTAAATAAAGCAGGGCCATGGTCTCTCCAAGGCTCTAGGAAACGACCTCTCCTTGTCTTGTCTTAGCTTCTGCTTACTGCTGGTAATTCTGCCATCTCTCGGTCCCTCGGCTGGCAGAGTCACCGCTCCAAGCTCTGTCCCTAACTTCAGGTGGCCTTGTCCCTGGCTCTGTCTTCGAGTCCCAATTTCTCTCTTCTGAGAAGGACACCAGTCATATTGGATGTAGGGGCCACACTGTTTTAATATGACCTCATCATACCTTGATTATATCTGTAAATATCCTATTTCCAACGCTCACAGGTTTCTGGTGGGTGTGTTTTGGAGACACCTTATTCGACCCAGTGCATGGGCAAAACATAAGGTTTGAAAATGAGATGTAATGGTCAACTCTCTGAAGGCGGAGTGGGATTCTCTTGAAGACCCAAGAGACCCCTCATGACTGTGAGATTTGCCACTGATTTTACAGGCCCCCTCTTGTTTTTTGGCTGAAATGCTGCAGCATCTAAGGTTGGCCCCAGGAACAGACGGCTGAGTCTTCTCTTGCCAGACAGGCAGTGAGTGATACAGTTCCGGCACCAAGGAGCCCACACCTGTGAGCTTGCTCTCCTGGGACATTCAGCTAAGGAGGTCCTCAAGATGGCTGAAGCCAGGGAGTCTGACAGAAAGTTCCAGAGGTCAGAAAAGCTCATGGTGACATGACTTCCAAGGGCTAATCAAAAGAAGTGTCCTTGCGTCCATTCTGAGCTTGCTGACTTCTCTCCTGAGGCGGACTTCTCCAGGGCAGCACTCAGGCCCACAGTTTAGACATAGGCTTTGTTGCACGGTTGCAAGTGGTTGCCCAGGGTTCGCTGAAGAAGTACCAGGGATTTTAAACTCCACCTTCTTGCCTGTATGGCACTAAATTTTCTTGTTCCTCTTGATTATATCCGACAGGGACAGTAATTCATTCCAGATGTCCAAATCAGAACAGGTGACCATACTTCCAAGGAAATCCAGTGTTATGTTAAAGATTTTCCCTTCACTATCCAAACCTTGCACAGTTTTTGGAAATGATATTTAATAACGAATAAGCACAATACATCCCTTTGAAGTTAAAAGGTTAAATTGTATGAAAAGAATGTCCTCCCCAAAACCAGGCGTATTCCTAGAAACGTGTTTATCAAACATTTTAAGGGCAGTCCCGAGACTAAGTAAGAAATACAGTTTACATCATGACCCTGCACTCATCTTTACGTAGTTGAAACCAATATTGGGGAAGACAATGATTCTGTGAAACACATGTTGATTCTTACCTATTCTGTCCCAGCTTCTTGTTGTTATTGTTTTCAATTCTGCTCATGACCTTTTAAATGGATTTCACAGCTTGAAAAGCATTTGTTCTAGAGTTATCAAAGCATCCACCATTTTGGCAAGTTTCTCCCTCTCTCAGATATTTCTTAGGTTTCAAAATTGAGAACAGGGAGGTATAGAAGGAAGGCAATTTCTGTATGCTATTTTAAAATTAAATTTGTAATTGAACTGACCTTGAAATATTATTGTCTGCTGCTGGGGTTTCTAAGGCAAGCTGGAACTTGTTCAAAGGTGCTCTCAGACAGGCTGTGCCCAAAGGAAGTTCATCACCTTGATGCCTTGCTGAGCCCGCCAGTGTGGCTCTCTGGGAAGGACAGAGTTCTCACCAGCACTGGGGCTGACCATGGGGGCCCAGGCAGGGGAGTCTTTTGGGTATGACATGATACCATGGTTTGGTAAATATGGGCAATCATCACAGATGGACAGTGTGTGTGCATGAAATATTGGGTACGACTCAGCCCCCTTCCATCCTTCCATCCATCCATCCATCCATCCATCCATCCTTCCTTCCTTCCATCCATCCTTTTATCCATCCATCCATCCATCCATCCTTCCATCCAACCTTCCATCCATCCGTCCATGCATCCATCCATCCATCCTTCCATCCATCCTTCCATCCATTCATCCATTCATTCATCACAACAGCATGGTTTTTTCATTAAGAAAAATGTCAAATATACTCACAAATGGAAAAAAAAAAATGTATGATGAATCCCCTAATACCCATCAGCCAGATTAAATAGGTATCAGGAATTTGCCTGTCTTGATTTGTGTGTGTGTGTGCTCCAGCATTTAAAAGCACATTTCAGATACGATCTCATTTTACTTCTGTGTGCCTCATTGTGAAACTCTAAAGAATACAGATATTTTGTCCCATGAACACAAGGCTGTTAACTTGTAACAAGGAGAAACAAACATTTGGATTCATCAACAAATACGCCACCCCCACTCAAGTGTCCTTAGTTGTCTCTGGTCTCATGCAAGTTGGTTTGTAGAAATGCAGGTCACAAGGCCTATTCTTTACATGTGGTCATTAAGTCTCCTCAGGTCTTTTTAAATTTGCATCACCCTCCCCTTTCATTCTATTTTGTGACTTGGATTTGTTGAAGAAGTCAGCTCAGTTGGTCCTTTAGAATGAATTTGTCTGTTGTTTTCCTCCTTCTGACATTGAACACCTAATACCAGCCCCATATTTCCTATAAACTGGAAGCTAATTCCAAAGGCTTGATTAGATTTAGGTTTTCTTCTTCTTCTCTTTTTTCTTTTAGTAAAGATCCCTCCTGCCTGTTGTATTATATCACAAGGCCCGTATTGTCTGGCTGTTCATTTTTAATTCTAAATTGATCAAGGGGTTCAGATGGCAGCAGGATACCCCCTTTGCAAAGTTCCCCCAACAACTTTTCCCCCAAAGGTTTCATATACCAATGATCGCTTCCTGAGTCAACTATTTTCTTGGGGTTCACAAACTGGCAATTATTCCTTTTATATTCCTTTCCATTTTATCAGCTGGAGTTTTTCTAGAAAGACTTTACCTCATCAACTAGGTTTATTTGATTTCTCCCAAAATAGTGTTCGTGTAAAAGCATTACCCACTATGTAATTTCAGTTGTTTGAATTTTTCTGCTCAGTGAGCAGATACGAGTACTGACATACAGTTGATCCTTGAACATCGTGAGGTTAAAGGGTACTGACCCACACAAAGCTGAAAATCTAACGATAACTTCCAACTCCCTCAAACATAACTGCTAATAGCCTGTTCTTGGCTGAAAGCCTTATTAATAACAAATAGTCAAAGAGCACATATTTTTTGTTACCTATATTGTAGACTGCAATAAAGTAAGCTAGAGAAAATAAAATATTCTTAAGAAAAAACATGTTTACAGTACTGTACTAGACTGATTGAAAAAAATCTGCATGTAAGTGAAACCACACAGCGTAAACCTGTGTTGTTCACCGGTCAGCTGTACTTATTACATAGGTACTCATGGTGTAAACCTGGGAGATTCATCCCAACAGGCATGCCATCTATATGTCTGGTTGTTTCTTTAGGAAGGAAGATGACTGACTGACGTAAGCAAACAAACTTGCTTCCTTTGCCATGAGGCTGGCATACCAGAGGCCTTGCAAACTTGTATGGCTTTCTCCAGACAGGTCCGGGAAAGTGTGACATGTCTAAACTCAGTCTTGGTAGCTGTCCATGGCTACCCTCCCAACCCTCGGAAATCCCACCAAAGGACTTGGCATCTCTGGTAGAGAGAATCTACCATGTTGGGTTTGGAAAGTGGTGGGAGGAGAGGAAAAGTCGTGGGAAGACATGGATGGGGAAGGAACAGCTGCAGATAAGAAGATTCTCACCAGAGCTCTTCAGCGATTCTAGAAGAAGTCTTGAATCCAGTTAATGGACAGCTCTTTTCTGTTGCCATTTTCCATTCATCTAACTATCTGAGGGATTCTTTTCATCCTAGTCAACATACACACGAAACCATGACTTAGATGGTATGTCCATCTTCCCATAACTTAGTTATAAAACAGCATCTGAAAGTTGACCATTGAGACTAGGAAAGTGAGGTGTTGGCCGTAAAAGGGAAAATGTCTTGACTATCAATTAATCCTGACTTTTTGTATCATATTAATATGGAATTAGGTTGAGCTAAGGCAGAAACAGTCCAACAGTTTATAGTAGAATATTCTGTGCCCTTCTGCTCCAAAAACGTGGTAACGTGCTCATCCACATCCTCAACGTCTGAGTCCAACCAGGTCTTTTTCTAACCCAGAGACAGAAACAAACGATCTGGCTTGCCCCATGAGTGTTCAAATGGTTAAACTGGAATAAAGGGTACAGGTTACAGATTCAACTCTGCTCTCAACTCGCTGTGGGCTGTTATGTGGGAAATGGTCTGAGCAGGCAATCAATAACTCATGTATTTACCAGTCAATCGTTTGACGAATCCAACAAGCTGTTTGCAACATCATAGGTGGCTTGGCTGAAGGCAACTCCTTTCCCCAGACTCTTCTGCGGATGGGCACATACATAGCCTAAGGATGATCTGTGAGCACATCTCCCGAGATTTTTCTTTTGGCTTCGGCAGACTCCAGACATTTGATCAAGTACCTAGGCCAAGGCAGATCTCCCGGTACACAAAATGGTTGTGGAGAAGCCTGTTGTACCTGGTTATTACAGATCACACGTAACAGTGTGTAAAACTTCCCGCTGTTTAGAGATTCGTGTACTAAGCAGGTTAATTAAACCTTAATTTGAATCTCCCAGCTTATATGGGTCTGGCCTTAAAATTATCCCACCTAATTCTCTGTCGATGTATGCATTAGTGAAGGAGGGAGAGGTAAGGTAAGGCATTTTATATGTCTGAGTCATTAAGTTGGCTTAATCTAATTACTCGCTTGTGAAACAGTTGAAGGGGTTTGATCAACCTGCCACCTCAGGAAAGCCAATGTATCTTAAAATATTATTTTTCTTTGCAAAACACCAGCTGTAATGTTTTTAGTATGACAACAATTCGTGGTAAAATTAAATTAGCCAGCAATACCTAGAAATCCCATGCAGATAGACTCATCTCAGACACCTATAGCTCTGGCTGGGGCTGCAGGCCCCCCAACTTCTGGAGACAATGGCCAACTTCAGTGTGGCTGTGGGGCATTAAACTAACTTTATGACTCAAAACATCTGGCTATTTGTAAACTCCAGAATGCTTGGCAACATACAACCATGGCCTTCATCCCCCAGCACCATTATTGCCTCTGACCCAGCCCCCCAAAACCCCCTGCACCGTCCCCAACTGCTCTCCTGGTGCTGGACCCGGACGTTAATGCTTACCCTCCTTTTTACCTTTACAATTGCAAATATAAATCAATCTGTTGTCACTGATGAGTCCTCTGGGAAATTCTCTGTGTCGGCTCAGGACATTAAAAGATGTTTGTGAGAATTTTCAAAACCCAAGCACACATTTGTCCTATGTCTATTGCCAGCCATCAGGTCACTAGTACTGCTTTCATGATAGGGAAAAGCGAGTGTGATCTCTCTGGTCCTGGGTCCCTATTTCATAATGGGTCAAGTCCATCCTGTATTTAGGAAGTGTGAATTTCCCACAGTCGCCTGCGACTGTTGGCACACTGTACAAAAACATAAGCAAACAAAGCAAGGCATCTACTTCTGCCCCAACTAGCGGAAAGAAATCAAATAAAGGTAAGAACATCCTATAAGTCTTGTAACACAGAAGTGTTTGGTGGTTGAACTTGAGAAAAGGGTGCAGTTTACTAGTAGAAGTCCATTCTCAACTCGCAACAGGAGGCTGTGTGAGAAAACGGTCTAAAAACAGGCAATCAATAAATGTATCGCAAACAGGTATTAACAGGTATGCTGTTAAATGGCCTAGTCTTCAGAGGTCTTTGAAGAAGGGGGAATTGTAGGAATAACTAACCAAAAGTAACCAGTGGAAAATCTTACCTATAGGAACAAGGGTCTCAAAAGGCAGTTACAAAACATTTGCTGCCTGGCTGACATCCCACTGAGATGGGCGTAAGGGAATCTCTCATTCAGAAGATGTACCCTTTCCAGCCAATGGTCCTGCTCTGAGTAAGTACTTCGGATAGAACCAGTCTCGGGACCACAGTCCAGAATCTCAGATTCTAGGTGTGTACAGGGAGGGAGGTGGAGGCATCTGGCACGACGCTTTCAGGCTCCTGTGGGAACTCAGGGCCCCTGGTGGGCAGGACTGGTAGGTTAGCCTTACCTTGGAGGACAGTCCTAGAGCTCACAGGGTTCCGCCACATTTGAGGAGTGACTCCAGAGCACTCCGGGGTGCCATGGAGAGTGTCAAAGCCATTCTGCCAATGAGAAAACAGAGCCTTAGAAGTCAGGGTGCCCAGTTGCCTCCTGCTAGATGCAGACTTTCTGGGCCGGTGTCTTAGCTAATAGCGGGGACTCTGAAGTCAGGCTCCCTGAGCTTGAACCCGGACAGCCATGTACTAGCTCTGTGGCCTTTATGAAGTCCCCTTAATCTCTCCATGTCTCTGTGCCCTCTTGGGTCAATCAGGGATGACCATAGGAGTAGCCGAAATGGCGTATGGGAAACGCAGAGCAAGTGCCGGCGGGGGAAGGACAAGGTAAGCGCGGCTCTCATTTTGTGGGTTTGCTACGACCAGACCAGGCGGGACACTAATAGGTGTCTCCGCTGTGGTGCCACAAGCCGGGGCAGGGATTTGCCTTGGATCCCATCCACAGGGCCATGCGGCTAGAGGTTCTGGAACCATTTTTGTTGGTTTTGGTTTTGAGGCCTTGGGTGCCTGGCAGACGGTCATGCGAAGAGCTTGAGGCAGCCAGACATTCGTTGGGGGAAACGCTGGTAAGATTTCAGAGACCCCTTGGGGACCTGGGCGTCTGTTCATCTTGCCGGGCCATAAATCTGGTTTCCTCCTCTGGCTTGGCGCGTGCTGGCCTGGTTTTCGTTAGGCACCAGCCGCCGTGGGCCCGTCCCCTTCAGAGTCCCGCCATCCGGCGCCTCCCCTCTCACTGTCTGTGTGTCTGTCTGTGTCTCGGGGGTTCTGTGGACCTTGAGACTCACAGTGCAGGGGTCCCTGCGCTTCCGTGCGGGTCCCTGGGCAAGAAGGTGCCACCTCCGCGGGCAGAAGCCGCTGGTAGGGCAGTCAGGCGTCCTTGTTCCCTTACGGGTATTGTACAAGACAGGGAAGTGAGTTGCTCGACCTCTCTGGATACCTGGGCGGGTGAGGGACAGCTGTCATCTTTCCTCTCGTCGGCTTCCTTCTGCTCTGTGGGCTGCTCCCATAACACAGTCCATGCTTCTTTTCCTTTTTAAACAACTTGCAAACTGGCCTGTCTTCCACCTTGAGTGCCTACAGTGCCTTTTCGGAGGGCTGACGGGGGCTTGGCCGGGAAAGTGAGTACTTGGATGGAGGTGGAGAGACTGCTGTCTCCCCGTCAGCCTGGGCTCCTCAACCTCAGTGCTAGCAGCCACTGTGCCGGGTGGGACTCTGCTGTGTGGACGTTCTGTGCACGTGGATGTTCAGCAACGCCCACGGCCACTGCCCACGAGGTGCCCAGGAGGCCCTCCAAGTCGCACAACTCAGGCCCGGTGCCCGCTCTGCTGACTACGGGGCTGGAAGTCCTTCCTGCAGGTGCTGAGATGGGAGGAGCCCGTTCCCGGCCTTGCCCTTGCAAATCCCTCCCCGAGCAGCAGGGGCTTGGGCTGGCTCCTGGAGCCCCCACTCTTGGGGGTGGTTGGCTGCACCTGGATGGAAGGGGTCACGAGGAGGCACGGGTGTCGGTGGTGGGCCAAGGACAGGAGGCTAGGACAGCGCAGTCTCCCCCGGAGGCAGAACGAAAAACACCAGTGTTGGTGTAAACTCAGAAGCCCGGGCTGCCGGACTCAGGGGCGCAGCGTTCTGTGGCTGATGTGGCTGGAGAGTCAGTAATTCCCAGAGTGAACGAGGCGCAGGCCCTCCTCGAGGGAAAGAGAGAGCAAGGGGTCTTCTCATTCTTCAGCTGAAGCTAGTTCAGTTGTCACCCAGGTGTGTCTCTTTCTTTTGGGACTGCCTGACCATGCGGTTGATGCCCCTGACCTGTGGTTGATGCCCCCCATGCCCTTGACCCCGGGCTGCACCCCAGCCGAGCTCTGCTCTGTCCCTCAGAAGCCCCTTTGCACCCAAGTAGCTGCAATCCCGAAGGCTGAGGACAGGGGCCACGGGCACATGTGACCCAGAGGCAGTGCTCAGCATGGACACCTGATCAACTAGCAACATTTGCTTTTGTGTAACTGGAGAGATTTGGCGGGCGATTAAATTCAGCCGAGGTCTGGCGCCCTCATTCCTGCTGGCACTGGGGTGGGTTTGGGTGGGTTGGTTTAGAGCTCCCTTTCCTGCAGGATGCTTGGCTGGTGTGGCCTCAGAGAGGCTCTGGACGGCTGGAAGTGGTCCTCGAGGGAGGGGCCTGAAGGAGGTGGTGGCGCCGGGTGCCCCTGTAGCTCACGCAAGCGTCACTTAGCTGCTGTGGACCCAGGCCTCCCCTCGATCCTGCGGAGTCATCCGCTCTGCTTCTCAGCCCTGGGCCTGGGGGGCGGCCGGGCCACGAGGAGGGCACCCACCCCCTTTTCCTCTAGCGCCACTCCCAGCAGCAAGGCTGCAGGCCAAGGGGTGGCGAGGTGGCCCCTGGTTCCAGTCTGACCTGTGGGTTCTGGATCAGCTGCCCAGAACCAGCTGGGCCTGGCCTCCTCCCGCTCCACGGCCATCCTCCCTCTCAGACAGCCTGTCCTGGGTGCTCCTGGCGCCAGCCGCACCAGACACGGAAACGTCAGTCACCCGCACAGAGCATGGAGCCCCACGACCACTTGAGGGCAGAAGCCTCTAGTGCATTCTCGATGACTGACCCCTGTTCAGACCCTGGCTCAGAGGACCAAGAATGCCTGTCAGAGGCGCCTTCTTTCGGCGGGAGAAGGCCCCCATTCAGGCTTCCGAGTAGAAGAGGACCCCCTTCTCTTGGCTGTGCGGCTGTTGGGGGAGTAGCTTCTTCAAGAAAACGGTGTTGTTTCTGCTCTAGTTCTGGTCCTTTGTCTAGGATCCTGTGGAGAAAAAGTTCGTGTTGCATGGACATCCCGGGTCACTGGCCCAGTGACGGTGACAAGGTGGTCTATGTGTTTTTCCTACTCTTTGTTGGTTTCTTAGGCCTCCCCAGAAGCTGCCCTAATGGCCTTGGAGGCTACCACTTGATTGATCTTCATAAAACTGACGGAGTGGGTCCCACCTGCCCCTGTGCCCCTTTCAGAGATGGGAAAGTGAAGGCACAGGGAGGAAACTAGCCCAAGACCATCAGCTCCGTGGCACCTACTGCCTCCCTCGTGAGCAAACCAGACTGACTTTCTTGCCTTTTCCTTCTTTTTCTTCTTGGCCTTGATGGTTTTTCAGTTTAGATGCCAATGACCTGAGTGAGAACACAGAAAGAGAATGAAAATAAATGTTGTGTTTTATTAAAAATATCGGGGGGGGGGGATTTTTCCCAGTGCTCGGAAATGGATTTCAGGTGTCGAGAGATGGGCTGGAAGTCTCGCTGGCTGGCCCCCTCATGGTCTGAACCTTTCCAGGAGATGGAAAGTGCTATTATTGGCAAATATTAGTAAAGTGGCAGATTGTCATGTTTTGCGAGTGACTGTCCCAGTTAATCGAGGCATCTAAAGACCGCACAGGGAGAAGCCGAGGGTGTCACCCAAGAAATCTGACTCCCCAGGCTGACATATCACAAGCAGCCGGGGCTTCATTGGGGAGGGAGACGCCAAATGTGTCCCGTGTTCCCGGTGCCAGTTGATTAACAGAGCGACGTCAGTGTGGGTCTCCGAGGACAGGCCTGCAGGGCCTACCCTCCTGGCTCGCAGGAGATCTGCTCCCCCGGCCGGTGGTGGAGGTGGAGTGCAGAGAAGGGGTAGATGATATGCGACCGTCCCCACGTGGGAAGCCAAGCCTGCCAGTTCTTGGGTGTAGAGCTCCGGAGGAGCTTGCCAGAAACCCAAAATAGGTTTTAAAGGAAATGTTTTCAAACTAGATGATTAATTCCCTCTAAATTAAATGTTTGCGTCTTCTGATTAAAAGCACGACGGACGCGTGTTACCGTTGTTCTTGCTGCTTCGAAACTATAATTTATGGCTCCGAAGCGTCTCTACTTGGAGGAGGTATTTACAGCCTTAAACATATTTAATTTTTCTTTATCAAAACCCAAGTAACTGGAGCAACTCCTGGGTCTGCCCCCAGCTGCATTTAGTCCTGTTGTGATGAGCGCGGTCTGCCCTTGTTCGTGAGGAAATCAGCCATTAGAGAAAAGTATCAAGTGTCTGCAAGTTGTTTTCCCGTCTGACATCAAAATCCTGGGGACGCGGAAGGACAAAAAGTGTATTTAAAATGGAGTTACGCGTTTGTTCTCAGAGACCAAACTGCGAAGAGCTGAAAGCTCAAACAGGGCTCATTCACTTTGGGGAGTGGGGGGGTCCTCCCCGGGCTGGGGGGGATGGCCAGACTCACTCTGCCTGGCTTTATTAACTCATCCGTAATTAGCCCATAGCTTCGATACAATTTAGCTTGTGCCATATGGGCTAATATAGCGCTGAACGGTACCCCCCGTGCAGGTGACAGTCTGTCACATTGAAGGCAGATTAGCATAAAACAAACAACAACACACCCTTAACGACAATGATGCCATTTGCATCGCCAGAGCTATGGTTGTGTAAGCACTTCCATTAGAAACTCTTATTTTCAAAGATTTTATAAATTAGTCATTTAAAAAATCACTCTGGGCTGAAATAAAACCCAGCCAATCAGCTCCGAGCCAGGAAGGTTTATGTTCAATGACACTCGAAAAAAACATGTGGCGATTGCCCCAAGTTCTGGCTGCAAACTCTCTTTCCTCAGATTCATGGAATCAAATATCAAGTGGGGTTTTGTGGTGAATGACAGAGAAAACCATCCACCCGGGAAGAGATGATGGCGTGCTCCTATAGGAATGGAGTCCCCTGGCCAGGCGGGTGGCGGTCCTCGAAGCCCATGCAGGTCGTGCGCGACGCACACGTGTCCACTGGGGAGAGAGGCACCGGAAAGCTGGACCCGGGGCCCCATTCAGGGGTGTGGTTACAGAGTAGGAAGAACCTCGCTCAAATATCTGTGAGTTTCCTCTTTGTCATGGGCTCTGTGAACACAGAGTAGCAAGGCACCTGGCAATGTTTGTATTTTTCCATCATTCAAAGCCAAAACTTTAAATTGCTGAGAGCCTTACCCATGTCACGGCGGGTTCTGGCCCAGTTGACTGGGCCTTGCTGGGCCCACCTCGTGCATCGATCATGATATCTATGATGTCTGATCCTTGTTGACAGTTGTGACGGCCATACCCTGTCGTCACAAGACCACGTCAGGCTGGAGGGCCATCAACAGGTGTAATCAGTTCAAAGCCATCCCAGTCCGCAGGCGGTCTTTGGTCTTGTCCTGTTACTTTGAGCGGGATCATTCCCTTCTTTTTCCCAAAGCTAAAATTCCTTCCTTCAGGATTTTGATTCTGGTTTCTTTCATATTCCGCTCCAAGCGTCCTGAGTGCCCCAGGAGAACCAAAAGCCCGGAAGAGCCCCGAAGCCTGGAAGCTCTGGTGCTGATTGGTTCCACACGGCCCCTTCCAGACGCAGAAGAAGGGAATGAGCAAGCGGGGAGGGCCCAAGGCCTTGCCCTAAACACGCAGGAGCAGTTAGAAGGGCCTGTGTGTCTTGTGCGAATCTGTTGTCTCCAGCATATAAGCAGCTGGAATTCAAGCAGTTTTCAGCTTGGATGACCTAAATAACCCCATCTCCTTTCCATTTTTTCCTGGAAAAATGGAGAGCTTCTACCTTAGCGTTGGCCCGTAGAGTCTACACTTGAGTGAGGGGACCACCACTGGCTGGGAGGTCACATCGGGAGCTGGGGCTGTCGTCTCGAAGAGGACAGTAGCAAAAGGATGGGATCGGGGAGGCTGGGACGTTTCCATCAGGTTTGTGTGTAGTAAGCCCCATGGACAAGAAGGCACGGGGGTTTGGAGGGAGGTTTAGGCATCTCGAAGCATTGACCTTGAAGAGAAGTCCCAGATCTTGACCAAGGGAAGCAGCTGGTGATGTTCTTCCTAAGGGAGGTGGGCCACCCCTTGGGCTGTGGGGACAGTCAAATCATCTGCTGGCTCCAGATGCAAACAGAGCTACGCCTATGGGTCCCCTGCTTCTCCTGCCCCTCTGTCCTGCTCCCTCATCGAAGGTCTACGCGTGAGCTCTGCTGGGGAGAAGGCATTTCCTCAGGGGCCGGTCCAGCCTCGCTCTGCTCAGGGATGCAGATCTACTCCCTTTTAATAACACTCAAGTCATGACACAACACTAGATGGGAAAATAGCATTTCTTTATTAAAACCACTTTATTAAGTCTGTTTTTCACCGACGTTTGGCGGTGCTAGCTGCGTGTGTGTTTCCTTTGCTGCTAAACACGATAGAGCCTGGCAAGTTTTTACAGACTTTTCTTTTGAAAGGCGGCTCTGCTGTTTCGCATCACTGGAATGAAATGACTCGTACTGTGCAGACAGGAGCTACATTTTCCTACCTCTCGTTGGCCATTTATGTGACTCTACGGTTTTCAAATGGTGTGATGCGCGAGGAAGCCAAATGTCCTGCCATTTCATAACCAGCCGCAGACAGAGCGCCTTTCAAAATGTTGCCACTCACAGCATCTGTTGTTACTAAGTGAGTGATCAAACATCGTGCAGGACTTCAATTGTGTTCTCCTCGTCACTTATCGAGCTCAAATAATATGCAGTTTGTGGACCAAACGAACGTGTTAGGGCCATTGTGCCCATGGCTGCATTTTTGTGTTCCCTTTTATTACTGATTGTAAAATAAACTTTGGCCTTTTTAAATAAATGTTATAAAAATGCTCTGTGAATCGGGAGAGAGTCACCCATTAAGTTCATTTAACATCGTCCTAATTAAAAATGCAATGCTGTCACGCATTCAGGACCGATGCCCGTCAAGCGCCCCATTGCCAAAACCCAGAGATTTCCCTGCGACCTGCCGGGCCCCAGCACGGAGGTGGGGGGGTGATGCGGGGCCCACGCAGGGGTGCGCCCCCACATGCATGGCCCCTCTCCGCTCCAGGGGCCCTGCAAGTCCCTGGCTGATGAGATAACTTCTCCAAAGGAATGCTTTTAGCTACCTCACGCTTCACTCTCAAGGAGAGTATGAGGCAGAGGCAGCCCCAGACACGATGATTTCGCTTTGGTAAAAAAGTCACCAGAGAGAGGACTGTAGGGGCTGGAGCCATCTGGGGAGTGTCGAGAGGCAGCATGCTCTCTCCAGAGGCTCCCCGTGACCTCGTCTCTGCTTTTGTTGTTTGAAGATGATGGAAACCAGAGGGCGTGGGGGCGGGTGAGCTGAGCACGCATCCTGGGTGAGGGTAGGGGGCCTTGCTTCCGCTCAAACCTGCCGGGGCCCGTCTCCAGGGCCACTTTCTCAGCCTCTTACCGTGAGCCCCCGTGCCACCTAATCCCAACATGTGCCCCCTGCCTCTTCTGAGGGCCCCCCCCCCAGATGAAGTTGCAGGGGTCACGTGGCCCCGAGGAAGTTTAAGACACGGATTTGGTTCAAGAAGAATCGTGACACATCAGAGTGTCAAGACCTTCTCCAATGAGGCTCAGCTTCTGTCCGGCATTTAGAGTCCGTGTGGGCATAATCCCCGATCCTGGTCTCTACCTAAAAGTGACAGGAAGACGTAGGATCTATGTCATCATATTTCAAGCTGTATTTACAAGGAATTTCTCAGCACAACTGCTTCAAATGGTGAGTGGGGGAAAAAGGCAATGCTGAGTGAAAATTCATTATTTCTTTAATGGGCATTTGGCCAAGGAAACCATTCTAGGTTGCAGGCAAGAGTGGCCATCAGTGGTAGTCTTGTCTCTGCCACGGAGACAGGAGTGAAGGATGGACACATGGACGTGGGGCCTGGACATCCCTCTAGTGGCACAAAGGACGTCCTTTGATACCCATGAGAGGGTGACCAAGCAGACGGAGCGGGACACCGCCCATCAGTTCGAACGCTTGAGACCCTGCTCTCAAGATTACAGGACTGACTGTCTTTCTTCCCCATTCCTCTGCTGGAACACACCATCTCCTCTCTTCTCTGTCCCCTTGCATTTGGTTTTGCTTATCAGCCAAGCAGGGGGGAGACCAGGAGCCCACACGAATCCTGCCTCCAGGGCCCTCTTCTCCTACAGTCCCCTGGTCACCCTGGGCACCAGCCCCACCCCATGTGGCTTCCACCCAGCCCAGCTCTGTGAATTTGAGGAGCCAGTGGTGTCTACACTACCTGTCTACTCCAGGGACCTGGGGCTACATCACAGCAAAGGGGAAGGATGACCCTCATATGGAGAGGCTCTGAAGTCACAGTTAAAAGACAACCCCAATGGGCAGCACCCAGTGTCCCCATCACTGAAGGGACAGCCCTCTAGGTCACCTGAGCTGTGTCTGAACATCACCAATGACTTCAGGGTCTGACTGACCTGTGCACGCAAGCCTTCTCTGAGGCCTTACGTCTCGCTAAACCAGTATCTGTACTGCACACTGTGCGCCGTGCCACCTCCAGGCCAAGGCTCTGCTGTAGGGATGAGTGGAGTTTTGCCAGACCCGCCTCCGTGGACGCCCCCCAGCCATGCCTGCCCCCGTGGGAACGGCCCATCTCATGTGATGTTAGAATCCCGCCCAGTGGCCGAGGCCTCTACTCTCTCAGCTGAGAGCAGCTTGATCTGCTTTGTGCAGAGAAATAACCTCTGTCCCGGGCTATGGAGGATGAGAAGGTCCTTCTAGAACATTCCGTCCTGTCAGTCTGGAGGTGAAGAAGCTGAGTGTGGGAGAAGGGAAGTTTCCCCAAACTAAGCCACAGTGGCTGAGCTTGGGGAGAGCCCAGGACGAGCTCTGGTGCTTGGGGCCTGATTTCTGTCCCTGACGCATCTCAGGCAGTGCCTTCCCCCCTGGGGTTCCTTGGCTCCTATATCAGCCGGGGTGGGGGGCAGGAATGAATGAAATAATGAGAGAACAAACCGAGGGCAAGGCTGACGGCCACCCGGCTCTGCTGGCGTCGCTGCCCCACGTGGTCTGACCCGCACTCTCGGCCATCTGAGGAGGACACCCCCGGGAGTACCACGGTAGCTTTCTCTGCTTCTTCCCTTTGCCGTTGTATGAAAAGAGTGACTTGTTTCTGGAAAGAATTCCTGATTGTCCGGAGAAAGAGCAGGCTGGCCCATCTTCCTCTTTTATTTCCTTTTTTTATTTCCGCAGAAGAGAAACGACATTTTCATCTTAAAATAATTTTAAGGGATTATTTTAAAAGCTCCTCCCCAACAAAATAAAGCTTTTGTTTGTTTGTTTGTTTCCTCCAAAAGCCATCTCCCAGATAGACACGGCGAGTCGGGTCCATTCATGCATCTGTTTCTCCCCTGATCCAAACTCTCAGATATGCCTTGTCTGTCCCACTGCGTCTGGAGACCCACCTCCAGGTCACCTGCAAACGTAGGGGTGAGTCCCAGTGCCGGCATGGGACATTGCCAGCCCCTGGGGTGCAGCCCAGTGTGGGGCTCATCAGGACACTTTCCACATAGCCAAGCAACCTCTTTTTTTAATCTGAAGTAAAAAATACAGCTCCTTGCAATCTGGGTCTCTTATTGGAGTTTTATGTCTGGTTTTGTTATTCAGCAACTACAAGTTTATTTAAAAAAAAAAAAAAAATAGCTTGGCTTGAAGCAGCCCCGGGGGAACAGCCTGGGGGCCCTTGGCCCAATAAGACTGAAGCCTGGCCCATTAGCTGTTTGGTTCCTGATGGTTGTTCAGCAGGACACATTCTCTGTACATTCGTGAGACACTCCTCTCACTGCCTGTGGCTCTAAGAGCCTTGCCTTCTTTTGAAGGCCAAGGCAGGGGCCGGGGGGGGGGGTTCTGCCTCAGCAGGGGTCACTTCCTAGGGGCACATGGGCAAGAAACAAGAGGGGTGTCAGCATGTGGAGAAAGGAATAACCACCTCTGCTTACCCCCGACACCCTTAGTTCACGGGCTCTGAGTACGAGGAGGCAGATATCCTGGGCTCTGGTCCAGCCAGCCCTCTCCAAGGGAACTGTGTTGTCCTCAATCTCTGGATCCCTTTGGCCACCGCAAAGCACAGGGTCCTCCCTGGGGCTAACAGCATGACCTAGGTGCCTGCTTCTCAGCTTCTCAGCTGCAGCAAAGCCCAGCCCGGGGAAACACTGCTTTCCAGTGATTGAAGAAACCAGAGAGGCCGTGGATGGGAAATGGGAGTTCCCAGAACATGCATTTATCCCACAAAATCCACAGACCCTTGAGGGTGCGGTTATCCGCATGTGCAGGTCTTGGTGTTCTAGAAATCTCCCATGTCACTGTAAGATGTCTTACAATTAATAATGTCTTGTGAATTATAATTAATAAGGAATTTCGAAAGTGGAAGGAAAGACGAATCAAGCGGACGGAGCTCGGGACGGGGGTTGCCGGGGACCATCACTGAGAAAGTGTGGTCGGTTGTAAAGCATTTTGAGAAGAGTCTGAGGTGTAGAAAAACCGCTTTGCATCCCAACCATCCTGTTCCTCTCTGCAGCAGCCGGCCAGCCTGGGAGCCACTGGGCTCTTATCCGGCCTTTATCTGCTCTTGGCAAAGAGGGCTCCGGTCGCCAAGTCCTACCTCTGCTATCCTCCCCCTATGGCAGATCCATTCTGTCCCTTCCCTCTGGCTCCTGCTGTGTCTTGACTGCCGGGGGCGTGCGCTGGGTTCAAATCCTGATGCTTTCATGGAACCACTCAATGCTACTCACTGAGGTCTACCGTGCGGCAGGTTCCGCAGGGGTGGTGGGCCGTTGGCGGGTGGCCAATCTTCCCAGTCCTCTGATTTCTTACAGGCAAAGTAAAGGCTAAAATGAAAGTCTATAGATGACATGAGGACGAAGCGCAGGAACGGCATGAGGCACGGGCCAGGGCACTCGGTGCGAAGGAAAGAACGGGTAGCGTGCGAGCAGCTGGCGCCTGGAGCTACGTTTCGAAGGTCAAGTAGACTTGGAGGCGGAGATGAGGCTGGGTAGTGCTGAGGGTAGAACCCAGCAGTGCCCCCCCACAGCCTGGGTGGTGTCCGTCTCCTTAACGTGACGGAAAGCTCTGTGAGGAATGTAGCAACTCACAAGCCCCATGAGGGTCCTCCTGGGACCCACCACTCCGAGCACTGCTTTTAAATTCTTGCCCCTGTGTCTGATGGACTGATGGTGAGGGTGGACCACTGGCTCCACTTTCTTTGATAGGAAGGATGCCATGCACCCAAAAGGAAGCCTAGACATCTGAGAAGAGGGGTGCTATGAAGACTCAGAATGTCCTGAAATCATTGTTGCTATCTTTACTATTATGATGAGCATTACTCTTTGATCTCTTCTGCTCAACCTGACTGTACTTGTGAAATACCGTGTTCCCCAAGTTGGGGGAGATGTAGGGATCTCCCAACAGGTGGGAGATCCTCGTTCAGGGTAGATAGGGCAGAGGCCTCCGAGATGCCAGATCACCGCTCTAAATTCTTTTCACGGCACCAAGCTGTATGTGCGTCCCACTGGCCAGCCAGGATTGTGACCCATGAGGAACAGTGTGGCTGGGCCTGTCCATCTTCAAACAATACTCTTATCATCTATCTATCTATGTGTCTGCCTCCATCCATCATCTACTTACCTATCAATCATCCATCATCTGTCTGTACCATCGATCTATCCATCCCAGCAGTGCTTTACAGTGAAATGTGTGATAAAATGTGTCCCTCTTAGAGATGACCTCTGGTTCGGTGGACTGATTTTTTTTTTCCTGCCTTTCTTTTTTTCTTTTCTCAGAATGTTGTATAACCGTAGAAACAAAATAACAGGTCACCTCTGAGCCTTTGGCTACTGGAAACTTTCCAAGGCAGGCTAAAAATAAGTGATGGATGAGATCTTGTCCTTCTGATATCCAGTGAGGGAACCGGGTGTGTCAGAGGGGGCCCATTCTCTTTGGAGGAAAGAGGCTTGCCAAGTGGAGCGGACAGCGTGGGTGGTCAGGGAGACGAGTTTTGGTTCTGTCTCCATCAGTCATGAGTTGGGGCACACACTGTGCTCTCTCGCTTGCTCTCTCTCTCTCTCTCTCTCTCTCTCTCTCTCGGACTTGATTTTCATGTGTAAGTCGAGGAAGTCCGGCCATACTCCCCTATAGCCGAAGACAGCAGCCATCTGTGGGGGCTCTACAGGGTCCTCCCTCCCTGGGCATGGTGGTCTGAGGGACACCGGTGGCAGAACAAAAGATGTGATCGTTAGCAATTGGTAGTGCTCCATCCCAAGTCAGGGGCAAGCAAAGGCAGTCAGGAGCAGAGGCAGAAAAGCATGCTGAGGGGCAGCGGGGAGGGGGAGGGGGTGGGCATGCTGGCCCCCCGCTGCGTACCAGAGGGAGGAGACAGCCCGACAAGTAGGGTCGGAAATCCTCCTGGCAACTCACTTATAACAAACTACTTCCAAGGCTGCTTTAAATCATTTACCTACTTCGATATCCCAATTGCCTATGTATTTTTCATCTGTTCCCATCCCTGCAGGCTATCTCCCCAAATCAGTAAATCCAATTTGTCATCACTCAGATATGTTTTCAGGCTCTGAACAACCATTTTTTACACAAACCAAATGGGATTAACTTCCATCAATTGTTTAACTGCAATCAAGACATGTTCATAAACAATGTAAATATATTTACTGTATTCCTCTACAAGACGAGTGTCTATAACCAGCCAAGAAGCCGGGATAAGGGTGAGCCATTCCTGATGCTTTATGGGACCGTTAATGAGTATGGATTGCCATGTCTCTTTAATTTTACCTTGACTTGAGGGAGCCTTATTTTCCTAGGGATTTGGGTTAGCTCCCAGATGGTAAGAATCAGGATCAATCTTCGTTTTGAGTTAAAAAAATCACTCTCACATCCATTCTTCCCATTTCTCCTCTAGGCTCTCATTTCCCACTACCTCACTAAAAATAACTGCTGGTGGTTTGTGAAATTTGTTTGCTAATTCCCTTGGTCCCAAAAGGTACCTGCTGGTGACATGTGATGAACTTGACCAGGTCGAATTTCCGAAGTTGTCTTGAGTTGCTACTTGATGTTTCTGGGCAGATGGAACCACTCGTGACCTCTCTCAGGCTGACGGGCTCTGTTTTTCTCGTGAAACAAAAGCAGTGCGGTGTTTTCAAGGGTGAGGAGGACCACGTGTTTTACTTCCTTTACTCGGACAAATCTCTGTTATGTTTCTGGAGCATCCGCCATTAACAGGTGCCGTTCTAGGCCCCGGGGAGCCATCAGCAAACAAAACAGACTGATTCCTGCCTTCATGGTGCTTCCCTCTTAGTGGAATCAGCTGGACAAAACAGAATCAAGATGATGAGTAAGGGAAGCCGACGTACGGTCTTCTGAGGGGATAAGGGTGGACAGAAGTAAGAAGAGGAAGAACGGGGTGGTGGCCTCTGGCCGGGTTCCCTGCTGATTTCCTGATGGACAGGGAACGCTCCTGGGGCCGCCATTTCACTCTGACAAAGAGCATCAGCCCCAGACACGTGTGCCATTCTCCGTCCTAACCTGCTTGCCTCCTGCTTCTCTTCCCCGTGCTCTGCTCGCTGCTCCCCCCGCCACCCCACCCCGGAGGCCTTCCTCACTGGTTGGCCACCGTCTTGCTTCTTCCTCTCTTGCTCTCTGGTCCTTGGATGCCCACCGTGGTACCTTCTGTGGCCTCCCTTTGCTTGCTGAGCGCTTGGATGTTCAGCTGTTTCTCATCCAGGGAGCCTAGGCGTATTCCAAATGAGTCCAAAGGTGCCGCACTGTTTGTTATTTTCAAGGGGGTGGAAATTGAAATGAAACAGCGAAACATTTTGAAATAATTGGCTTTATAAATATATACATGTATATGTGAATATGGATACGTATGCATATAGAAATATATGTACATCTCTATATGGATGTACACACCCGATTGTGTGTACATGTACTATGCAAGTCAGAAACGGGAGCAGTTTTTGTTAAAACACATTATACACAATTCTGTGAAGTATCTTCCTATCTTCTAACGTAGCCTTGCCTTAATCTGCAGATTTTCATCAATTAAGGGTGAACCTCTCAGGAATGCCTACCCTCCTGCAAAGAAAGGTACATTTTCCTCAGGATCTGATCAGCATTTTTGCAATTTATGCGTTAAGATGTGCTGCTAGATCTGGTTGGTACTTAGAACCAGATTGGAAAGCATCCTCGGACACCGATCCCTCCCGCCCGAACTGTCTTCCCGGGCCGCTCTCTGCGACCCGTCCCAGTCCCAGTGTCCCTGCGTCCCCAGGATCCTCCGCTGCCCCAGCCGCCTCCCGTCTTTATGCCCCATGAATCCTGGGCATTGTGCCATCCCATTACAGCCTCCTTCCGCACTCCCCCCTTCCCATCCCACCGCCTCCCCCTCCTCTGACCTCTCAGGCAGTTCCTGGCACCCCTCCAGGACCCCCTACCTTTGGCTGTTAGAGTCTGCGGAGCACAGCAGCTGTGACCGCTCCTCTGCTGGGCCCTGCCACCGGGCTGCATGGAAAGCTCACATGCTCCAGTTCCCGGTGCACTGGGGAAGGCCATGTGTGCCGAGCTGGGGAGCTCTTGGCCACCCAGCCGCACCCCCCAGCCCGCGGCAGGAAGGTGTCCTTCAAGAGGACACGGAAGCCTGCCTTGTGGCCACTCACTAAAGTCACCACCGCCTCAAAAGACCAAGGTCCTGCGCAAGTTAAGCTGAAGGTTGAGTGTGTCTCGGGTTGTTGTTTTCCCGTCTGGTTAGCTTTGGCCAAGTTCTAACCTTCAAGTGAAAGGCGCCCCACAGACACCACCCTGGGGTGGCTGCTGCTCAGACCCCGGGATGGCGGCCTCCGCCACCAGAAGCGGAGGGCGGGGGTGGGGGCATGGAGAGCGGACACTGTCCTGTCGCTCTGCCTTCACTTTGAAGATAAAAGAAGCTAAAGCCCATGACGGTTGTGATCATCGAGTTACCAAGGCAATGCCGTAAGGAAAACGAGGCGAGCTCAAACGTTTTTGCAGGGACACAGAGCAGGAATGGTCCCAAGCCCAGGATCTCGTGAATTCTGTGGAGTCCAATGAGTTAGGGGTCAACGGCATCACCCCTGAAATTAAATTGTCCACCCCGCGCAGCTGCTCCCGTCCGTGCAGAGCCTAAGTGTCGTTAGCGGGCGTCAAACTTCTTTTCTGGTTTCAACTCTGTAATTCTCTCTCTACTTCTTTTTTTTTTTTTTTTTTTTTTAGTTGGAAGGGGGAATGAGGACTGGGCAATTTGATCTTCCCCCAGATAGGAAGCAGGGATACAAGGGCTCTTTGTTTCCATCCCCAAGCCCTAGGACCACGTCAATGCCAGAAGGCCCGGCTGGAAAGGACGCCGTCATTATTCTGCCCCGTCTGCATCTCAGCCCGGCCGCGTTCTGCCCCGTGTGGAGGAATGCCCCGGTCTGCAGAAAATGTGCGCGCGGAGGAAAAGACCTCCTGGACCCTGTCCGAGAGCGGACCCGGCGAGCAGGGTCTGAGCCTCCCCTTCCTGCAGCCTTCGTGACCGCAGCTCTGTCCAAGTATGGTCCCCGCCTCTGTTCATTGTCTCCTGCAAATCGAGTCCCTGCCTGAGTTGTTTCTTCCTCCTTCCCATTTAGTAGGTCAACATACACTTAAAAAACAAAAACAAAACAAAACTGACTTCCACAGAGTGCGGGAAAGGGGGTCTGGGAAGCTTCCATGAGAACGTGGAGTCCTGCCTGAGGGCCGGTGAGCTGCCTGGCTTGATCTGGGCGGTTTCTGAGCCCAGGACCCAGCGAGTTCATTGCCAGGCCATTCTCCTCCCTTCACAGTGAATGTATTTTACAGCTGGAGGCGCTCTCCGTGATAACAGGGTTCACAAATGAAGACGCCGACTTCTCTAGTGTCTTCTAGCTGGGCAATTGCTGGTCTAGCAGAAGGACGGAGGGTTCTGACTTTCAAGCTACTTGCTTCTGAACTTTAATTTATGTCTTTACGAATGAAAGCTTGGCCAGACATATTTTACATAAAAGTTTATGAGATATTTTTTCTCTTATTTTGATAGTTTTTTATTTTAAAATTATCCTGTTACTTTAGATATTATTCTTAGCTATATTTTATGTAACTTTCTTATTTTGTGGCATCTGAGAGGGTTTTTTTTTTGTTTGTTTATTTTTGTTTTTGTTTAATTTCCCCCCTTGAAAACATAATATTCGATTTTGTCTTCAAAGCTGCAGGGGAAAAGACCACCTTTTATGGAAACGCGAGTTACATAAGACCTCAGAAAGGAATGAGTGTCTTACCACCCTCGTAACCTGCCTCAGATTCTACTCTTGGTTAGAGTTCAAAGTTAACATGGGTTTTTTTAGAGAGTTTTCTAAGGTCTCGTTAGAGATCTCAGCTTCCACACAGGAAGCTGCCACCTGCCAGGACGTGGTGAGCCCAGCCTGGGGCATCACGCTCTCAGGGGCTGGGCCCATGTCCCCATAACTGATGGCAGCCAGCACTTCCCAAGTAGGGGATGCCGTGAACACCGGGTCTCAGCCTCGGTGGGAGACGCAGCGAGCCATCACTCTGTGCCAGCTTTTCTGGGTGTGACCTGGCAGATACCAGGGGCATCTGGGCTGCTCAAAACACTGAATCGAATTAAAACGGATAAACAAAATGACCGGGTTGGCCGCGGGACGGTCTGGGCAGCACGGTGAGCGCACATACTCTTCTCTGAGTCTCTTTTCAGAGAAATTTCCCTCCTTCACTTCATCCCCCGTGGGAAGAGCTGGGTCCTGAACTCTTTGTGAAATCTTCAAACACATAATAAGAATTAATCACCATTAGTTCTCGATTTTAACAGCTGTCTGCCACCTCGATCGCCGGCTGCAACGCAGACTCCCCTCCCTCTGCTGACATCATAATCCCATTACAGCTCGAAACTTGCACACATAAAATGCAGATTTAAGCTTATTTTGAAACAACTTACACTTGTTAATTGCTCCCGTCTATATCACAAGCATAAAATCACAGCTTTCGTGGGGGCAGGACGGCTCCTCCTCGCCAGAGGCGGGCGCCTTCTTGCTCTTTCTCGGGGTTAAGAGTGGGCCCCAATGCACAGCCGTATCTGGCAGCCTTCGATTCACGGACACACTCGCGGACCGGATTTGTCCAGAAGTGGCATCTGTCCATCTGCTCCTTGCCCATCTCTGTCCCCCCAAGGACTCGGCTGGCAGCTAAGAACATGTCTTGGAGCCAGGTGAGCCTGGGAGAGCCTTGGCGGGGCTGCAGCCCCTGGTGAGGACCGGCTCGCGCTCTCAGCTCCGCGGGGAGACCCCAGGGCTCGGGGTCTTCACTGGCAGAGCCCAGTGGGAGGCACCGGCATCCTGCTTCGGTTTGTGCTCTTTCTCAACAAGACACTTACTTGATCCTGGCCCTCGTGCCTCGCTTTCACGCAAGTCTGGGCATGGCCTGCAGCTTGATATGCAGTGCCTTCCGCAGGGGCTGGTGCAGGGGATTAAATCCAGTGAAAAACAACCATCACAAGAATGTGTGTGTGTAAAGGCATGGCGTGTGCGGTGTGTGCACGGACGCCATGGAGGGGCTCTACATGGCTCGTCTCTGTTCTGAGATCCTAGGGTGTGAGGCTGCTGTGATTCAGTGAATTGCAGACAATTACTTTGTCTTCTGGCAAACTGTATTGGAGGAGGAGGCGTTATTAAAAAAAAAAAAATCCATGTTAAAACAGTAAGTTAATTTTAACTCAGGAGGATATTGGGGATACTCTGCCCAAGTTCCAGAATGAAACAGACTCGCTGACATTTTAAACCACAAAGAACAGTCCTATTTCTATTTTGAAATGGTTCTGAGTGAATTGGTTTTCAGGTTAAAAGGTTCCTTTTCTCCCCCAAGTCTTCACACCAGTGATTTTTGTAGCGCCATCTGCTGTTCATTAGTGGAAGTGTTCGGGATTATGAGAAGCCTGTAACTTTTTTCCCCTACTTTCCAGTAGCATTTAGGATTTATTTCGTGAAGACCCATACCTAGAGAGATCAGTGCCTCTGTCTTTTGAGGACTGAACTACAGCCAGCTGAGGTGGGAGGCCTGCCTTTAAGAAACGGAAGCTCACACGCCCCCCGAGCCTTCCAAAGATTCGGTACCTCTCAGCAAGTGTGTGAGCCCTTCTTGGTCTCGGGCTGCGGGTCCCATGGCTGATACTTCTTTCAGTTAGCAACCGTGACACCAGAATGAATTTCTGAGCCCACAAAGAAGTCCTTTATTCTAGACTAATCTTAAAGGTCATTTGGATAGGAAACAATGCTTGCTTTCCCCCACACAAAGACCAGCCTTGCCCAGCTTGCCTCATTGACCCTCATGAGAGGGAATCAGCTCTCAGTTCAGTATTTGGGTCGACCCTGGGGTGGGGGGCTCCCGAAGGTGAATCCCAGAAAGCTCCAGACCCTCATCCGTTGACGCTGTCCAGCACCACCTGCCATGGTCACGTAGGAGTTCCTCCCAGAGTGTGATGAATTGCTAGGCCCCCGTCATGCTGATGATCAAAGAATGCGGTACCCCTGATTGGCCAGCAACTGAGTCAGGATTGTTCAGTCTGAATTGCCAAGAGGGTCTTCCTCGGGCAGTATTTAAATGGGCTCTGCTTTAACTGACATCTCTTGGAAAGCCTCCTTCCTCCAGGTCCTCACGTTCCCAGACCGCCTCATGCTGTCCTGGCCTCAGAGCTGCACTTCCCCCAAGCAGGTGACTTTCCTTTCACATCCCAGAACCTGATGACTTCACATTCTGGGAGAACTGGCAGAGCTGGGACCTGCTTTTTAATATCCGCTGGCCGCATGGTAGCTTTTCTTGAGCTTGAAGATGGTGGAACAGTGTGTGTGTTTGTTGGCATAAAGTTTGCCAACACTATGGGCCATCATGGCAAGGACCGATGGCGGTTCAGAGCAGACCTCACCTGAAACTCTGCCTGCCCCCGAGCCTTGGGGATACAGTGCGTTGATTTGATTCATTCGTATACTGCATTCATAAATACTCTTTGTGCTTAAAGTGGGGATAGATTTGGGGCATAGCAGACTGGCGGCTGGGACTAGGAACGCTCCCCGTCAAACCCAGCTTTGGGAGAATCATTTCCTCATACCCATGTCAACGGATGGTTGAGGAATGGCAAATTTCATCTTCACACACACACTATCTGTTTACTAAGGCTTCCTAAACATGCCCTCGATGAACCAACTGTATGACTCCTCTTCGTTACTGCACTGTTTAGACAGTAGTGAAAACTAATAACAAATTTGTTTTCTTTTCTCCACTAAACGTCATCTTGCATTCCCCTGACATTCCACTGGAAATGCGGGTTTATCTCCAAATCTGGGACCAAGGAGAGTTCTCCCTTGTTTTATCGAGGGTGAGGTGGAATAGAAGAATGCAGGGGTGGGCATTGGGGCCACCAGGCTCTCCCTTTGATGGGAGCTGAGGGCAACTCTGGAGAAAGACCCAAGGTGACTGGGGTACGTCTTTATTCTGTGTCTCTGCAGTTTTCTTGAGATTGCTGAAAAACTTTAGGGTAATTGGATCCTTGAAATTTGTGTACCTGGGCCATTTGCAGTGGTTTGTATTTTACTCATGTCCATTGGATTTCCCAGGTCTCTTCTGGTTCTGTGTCCCTAACCTGGCGGCGTGTTCCTTCAGGCAGTGGGTAAACAAGGGGTCCCTCGGGTTCCTGCACAAATGCCAGAGCATGGATTGGCCATTAAGAAACTCTGTTATGGGAGCTGTTGCCATCCTTCTGGGCAGGAAGCACATCCCCAGTATGATGTCCCCTGCTCCCCCATCCCAGGGTTAGGACTCGTGTGTCCCTTAGAAGCAGGTCTTTTGCTCTCAGTGATGTGTGCTCTCGCTTCATCTGTGTGCGCTCAGTGATTTGTCCTTAAGTCTCCATTAATGCCTCTGATTCCATTTCACACTTAAGCAAACTGGAATCCTTTGTGGGTCCACAAAAAGAAGTGGGCCTACTTTGGGACCATCACATCTTGGAAACTGGAGCGGCCTTAGAGGCAAGGCTGGTGGGAAGCAGATCTCGTCTGCCTAGAACTACTGTCTTGTAGGTCTGGGAGCAGAGGACCCATGGCCACCAGGTCTGTCATGGGGGGAGACGGATGCATCAGCAGCCCTTGAGACACCTGGACTGTCCGCCCTGTCAAGGTGACCAACCTGATGCTGAAGTTTCCAGAAAATACTTTTCATGTCTCTGGGATTGTCCAGACAATGTAAAAGGCTCTGGTTCTCTCCCCAGAGGTTGAAATTCTCAGAGTAGTTCCCTTCATTCAAGAAAGAAATTAAATTCCTCTGAAGGGAATGGTCTAAGTCCCATTTTCCAAGAATGAAGTCAGATTAAAGGAAGATAGATCCGTCACACTACTGGATTTAAAAGTCCGAAAGGAAGGAAAGAAGGAAGGGAGGAGAGAAAGAGGGAAGGAAGGAAGGAAGGGAAAAGGGAGAGAGGAGGACAAACAAACTAAGGAAACTCACTGGACAAAAATTAATATTTTATATTTTGTTATTTTTGTGAATACCATTTTTAAGTAATGGTCAAAGGAAATTTGCAATTAAATCAATAGGAGTAACGTGGGATGAACTCAGTATATTTTCTGTTGTCTGACTTCCAGATTGCTATTTGAAATTTTTTTTTCAAAGTAGCCTCCTTGCCCACATGGAGCCCAACACAGGGCTTGAACTCTCGGCCATGATAGCAAGACCCGAGCTGAAATCTAGAGTCTGATGTTTAACCAACTGAGCCACCCAGGTGCCCTCGACTTCCAGATTATTAAATCACTTTTGACGATTTATTCTATGTAATTCAAAAACATACAAATAAACGAATGAACTCATTTTGACATGAGCCTTCATATAACAATGAATATAATTAAAATGACCCCTGGTCGAAAGGTTATTTAGCATCTTAGTGTTTCTCCAACAAAATGAGAGTGAATCACCCACAAGGACAAGCTTCTCTAACACAGTAAGAGAAAAGGCACATCTGTTTTACAGTAAGAGAAATCTGTGGCATTAGCTATAATTCACGATTTTAGGTAAATTATCGCCGCTCCGCAGATACATCTTGATGATGAAACTCCCAGCAGACAGCGTCAGAAGTGAAGTCTCAGTGTCCACAGGCTGATTTAAGAACGGATGATGTCTGAGTGGTTAAGGGCTATAAAGGCCAGTTCGGGCTCCGTGACGCGGCAGACGCGTGGCTCTCTGAGGTTTGTGTCTATTGATGTAACTGACATGTAACCTTATGTAAGTTTAAAGGCTACAGTGCGTTGATTTGATTCATTCGTATACTGCAGTATGATTACCAAGGCTAGAACATCTATCTTGCACATAACTATCCTTCCTTTTTTTGTGGTGAGAACATTTAGGATCTAGCCTCTTAGCAATTTCCCAGCATATAAGGCAGGCCTGCTAGCTGGAGCCGCTACGCCGTACCTTATTACAGCCCCATAACTTATTCATCTACTAACTCTGCAATTTTAACTTGGCTGTGACTTTTCAGTACTTAGTACAATAGGCTGGGAAGCAGAATAATGCATTTCTAGTTTATGTCAGAAAAATACCAAGAAAATCATATCTACCAAGGCTTTGGCTGGATCTGAGGAGATGCAGAGAAAACTTCCTATCTGACATTTTTAATCGCTCACCCACCATTTATCCTACACGTGTTGGGGGGGCTTATCCCCGGGAGCTGGGAATTCTGCCCTGAGTAAGAAAATCCCCTACGCTGTCCTCACGGAGCTTCTAGTTGGAATTTGCTCACCTGAATTTTAAGGAAATATGACAATGAGTGCCCTGTATACAGCCCCCCACTTTTGCTTCTAAAAATACACTAGTGAAATGATTGATAATAAAGTTGTGTAAACTGTTTATTGTGTAAACAGAAGACACATCCCACTGCCAAGGATTCAAACATCTCCCTAACACAGCTGCTAGATTTTCTCTTTAAGGGCTTCCAATAAATATTGAACACTGATGTCAGTGTGTGGAAAGGAATATATCAGTGAGGAGGGTTCCGTGATAATTCAGAGGAATTAGGCTGTGCACGCCCGGCCGGCCAGAGCGGACTGGTTTCCTGACCATTGAGCTCAGTTCCACAGGAGTGGCCAAATGACTGTCCATGCCTTCACAGTCTAGGCTGCTTCTTGAATAGATGAAAATATCGGTAACGGTCAGTGCTCAATGAGGGCTGTTTGCTGGGTAAATGACAAGTCATGGCTGTGTCTCCTCTTTTGTTGTTGAGGCTAATTAAGAAAGAAACTCCCCAAGGCCCTGTCAACCCCATGGGCGGACAGACCGTGGATCACGAGTTTGGGTTCTGTGGTCCTCTTTGCTGGTCTTCAGCTGCTATGTCTGGGCTGTGGTCATCCAAGGGTGGCCATCAGACATTGTCACACAAGTTCCAAGTGTCCAGTGGGCTTCTGGCGGTCCTCCTGGAATGGACACGGAGCCCGGTCGGTGAGCCGACCCTCTTCAGTTAAGGGGTAAACTCAAGACGTTTTGGATTCTGTCATATATTTTACACGTCATGTCAGTGTTCTCTTGTCTACTGAGTTGAAAGCGACCATCATTTGGGACTCAGAAACTCAGAGATCTGAGGGGAGGACCTTGAGTAAACAACACTGACAGTCAGCATGCTAATGTGCTAAGAAATCCATCTCGCGTTTATTCCCTGTGACTTAAAATAGTAGACCCGCTCAAAGTCGCGGCTGTGATTTGGAAGCTGCTCATCAGAGGACGATCAGGTGACAACTGACTTCCGTCTCTTACTCAGCGGTCCCTTTTAATTTTTTTGTGTTGATCAAATACACTCTTTTGGGGTCTTCTTTTGCTTTTTCCCAAACCGAAGCACTTAAAAATTCCTGACATCAATTCTGTTCCAAGGACAAGTTACCACAATTCCTTCCCAATAGTCTTCATCACCACGAGTGAAATACTTCCCTTCTAGAACCATGTAGACACACCCCACGCCTACACCGGTCTATCTCTGCATCTGTCTCTGATATAAATACATGCACGTAGACACACACATACACACACGTAAATAAACGTACACACACGCGTCGCACTTGAAGAGCCTGTCTAGTGGGATTTACTTTCTTTTTAATATTTTTGAAGATTGCTTTATGATTCTGTTGACCTGCTTTTAGTGGAAGCTTAGCTTTCAGCAAAGGTAATTAAATTATAAAATCACTGCTACAATCATGAAACTACTCATAAAATAAGAAATGAAATAAAAATCTTGCAGGTTTCTGTTCTTGGGATATTGTTCCCTGATGTTAATTACATTTAAATGGGTGAACACTATTTTGGTATCATTCATACGCCTCCAAAACTACTTTCCAGTTTATCATACCTGTCAACCTCCGTGCATCACAGGCTAATACTTTATTAAGAAAAAAATCATTAGGGAGCCGCTGATCCCATTTAAGTACATTGGGCAGAATGTAAGACTAATTAAAAAGCATATTTTTACATTATTAATTTCTGAGTTTCACACTTAATGAATGTGAAATGACAAGGGCTACTATTTTTACACTCAGGCACTCTGGGCTTTCCAGTCGAGGGAATTAAATTCTGGGGATTTTTGCAAAGATGTTGCTTGAGAGATATGTTTTCAAGCAAAGCTAAGCTTTTTAGTTATGCCTTTTCCCGGGAAATTAGACTAAAGCACGTAACAGCTACTTAAAAAGAGTAGTTAAATAGATGTTATGTTTTTCATCATACTGCTATAAAAGTATTTTAGATGAGGTATAAAATATGGTTTTTAAATGATATTATGATTTGCAAACACTAAAAAATAATTGCAGTGCAGTTGAGAGAGAGAAAACATCTAATCTTTATTGTGTAAGACAATGTGATAAAATATTTTACAGCCAAAAGCTCATTCTGCATCTGGAAAATTGTGTAAACTGATGGGGAAAATCTCATTAAAACTAAAGGTTATTTTTTTAATATTCTCAGAACAAAGCAACACGTTACGACTGCATTTTCCTTTTTTCCCTATTTATTAAATCAGACAGTCCTCCGAGTGCCCACCATTCAATATAAATAAAGGCAGAAAATGACAAGACCGTGTCGATGGACAGAGATGAATTATGTCAGGACGGAAAAGATCCACGTTCAGAGCGACGGTGGGTGTTCTCCGAGCTCGTTACCTGTATTCCGTTGCACGCTTACATTATTAAGTATTAGGTGTTACATTACTTAAAACTCGCTGGCTGAACGCCGGCTTCCCTCTCTGAGCGTCTGCACACACGGCCCATTTTTATAGGGCTCTACAAGGAGGAGGAGAGAAAAAATCCTTTCTTTCTTCTTTTCTTTTTCAAATGTGCTTACAATTACCTCTCTGTATTTTTATTGTCTTTTCACAAACCACAAAACTCACACTCGAGGCAAAGCTTAACTGCTAAGGCTTTCCTCATGTAAATATTAGGAAATTACATTTGTACAAACTGCAGTGCTTTGTAATGGGGCCTGGAGAGCCTCCAACACAAATTAATCAGGATAAAGTTGCTCTGTGTCGAACCTGACCATAGTTGATTTTCTTAAAGTATTAATTTGTCAACAGCTTTCCTGCTTCGGCTTGGCTCATTTGGAGAGCAGAGGAGGAAGACGCGTCGCTCTCTGCTTCTCCTCCTCTGCTCCTTCACCTTGTGGTTTTAGGAACGGATCGCGGTTAATCAAAACAAAAGTGTGCTTAATTTTTTAGCATTAATTTTCGTATGCGCGTTGGCTATCCCACGACAGGGATGGGAACATACGTGTAGGTGTTTCAAAAAGCCTTGTTTTCCAGGAGGGAAAATGAAACCAATCGAGTTTGATGCTGAATAATTGATGTTAGGCTGTTTTTAAAGATTTCCAGAAGAAATGCTTTCAGAGTCTTCGCCTCTAATGTTCTGCTCCTTGTAAAACCCGCTCTGTGCCCCCCCACTCCGCTCCTCCCCAACCCCCCCCAGCCCTGGCAGCGGGAGAGTCACACTCACCAGCTCACGCCTCCTGGGTTCCAAAGACACTGTGGTATTTTTAATTATATCTCGATTGTCTTAAAATATTTGTTCCTTGTTATGGTGCCGGAATGGAGAAGTGTGTGTGATGACCTCTGTTTTTCAGAGTTGCCAAAACAAATTAAGGAACATATTCAGCTCTCCCCTTGCCAAATGTTTTAACGCTTTTCCATGAAAGCAAATCTTACTCGTAATGTATATTACACCTGAAGTAAATAATGCATCCTGTCGGAGGCAAATGCTATCCTGCAACCACGGAAGGACGCTACCAGTTTTGCTTTTGATAAAAACAGATCCTATGAAGGCTTGCGTCACTTAAAGAGCACATACGTCCGCGTGGTGATAAACAGTCTGAGCGGGGCTCTGATCCCCCATCAGGACGGAAGCCTCAAATATAGCGATTAATGCCTTTTTGAACCACCTGCTTATCAGCTCTTTCTGGAAGAAACAAACAAACAAAAAAACACAAAAACAAAATAAAAAAACAAAAACAGCCCTCAAGCATTGCACTGACCAGGTCTCAAAGCTAATGCAAATGATTTCTCCAAAATCATTTTCCCCACCTAGGATCAGGCATTCTAAGGATGGGCTGATTTCATGGGGGAGAAGGTTCTTCCCCTTCCTCTGCTCCACACACAAGTGCAGGAGCAACGGCCCACCTGGGGAGTTAGGCTGCCTGGGATGAGGGCCCCGGGGTCTCCTCCCCCTAACTTGAAAAAGAACCTGGCCAGACCCAAGGGCTTACTCTCCCCATGCCACAACATCTCTTTTGGGTGCAGATCGACTCTAAGACGGTTCGTCAGAGACGATCTGTGATTCTGTGCATCCAGACGAACGGGCCTCGGCCACCTCCCAGGTCCTCCCGACTTGTTTACGTTACGTGCATCTTCAAACATGATTGACGTTCTCCTTGTGTTATTTGTTCACATTTACCTCGTGCACCATTTTATTATTCAAGATTTCCGCTGTTGCCAAGTAGTAATCAATGTCTTAGGCCGCTCAGTTGGGCAGGCTGTGCAGAACAGGGTGGCCCTAGGGTTAACACAGTCAAGAGGGAGAAAAGTGTTTTAGACATGTACACAACATGTGGTTTACCATTATCATGAAATGAGGTGACCTGGGACTCTATGCATATGGATTTTGAATTGCATAAATTTTGATTGATATCATTTGAAGACCGAGGCTCTGAAAGGCTAGATTTTGTGAAAGACGATACGCAGACCCGCTATTACCACATATAATCAGACCAGGAAAAGTATCTGAAATGAGTAAGGCAGCTGGCTTTTAAAGAGCTAAAACATCACATCAATACTTATTTTGAATAATGGAAAAAAGAGGTAAAAGATGTTGACCCCTGCCTGACAGGAACATGCTCCAAAAGTAGAACCGGCCCCCAGGGGGCCGCCCCTGCCCCACGGTAGCTGCCAAGCCTCCTCTTCCTCCCTCTTTCTGCCACTTTGTCAGTCCCCTCCTCCACCGGACCTCCCCCCACCCTTGGCTTTCTCTCTCTCTAAAAAAAAAAAAATAAATAAATAAACATTTTTTTGAGCATTAAGCCACCACGGACAAGCGGCTAGAAAGAGAATTTTCACAAGTTCAGGAAACACTTGAGAGGTAAAAGCAACATCCTGAGACACAAGACAGACCAGCTTTCGACACCAGGTTGGACCTGTGAGGCCTAAAACCTCCAGCCAGGAAGTGCTGGCCACCGGGTCAGGGCTCCGGGGGCCCCGCGCTCAGGCGGAGAGAGCAGAACTTTCCATGCACCACCGAAACCAACAGGCCTCTTCATGGGAAATTGGCTGAAAATGTGCTGACCGGCATAAAACTTTTATTGGAGCCGCGGACAGGAGGCCGAACTTCCAGGGGATGGCGGTTTGGGGAGGGCGCAGCCTGGACGGGGCGCTCCGCAGGCGGCCCGGGGTTCATCTTCGGGGTTCAGCTGCCCGGAAAGGGGGGAGGAGCCCGGCGCACTCTGCCCTGGAGGTGGGGGGAGTCCGCCCCGCGCCCCTTTTCACAGCCCCCCGCCCCTCCCGCGCCCCTCCCGCGCCCCCTGAGCTGAGCGCCTGCAGACCCGGATGGGGCGCCAGGGCCAGACCCCGAGATCAGGGGGCGCCCTGGGGGCGGGGGCGGGGGCGGGGGCGAGCCCACCCTCCCTCCCGAGCAGCTCCGAGCAGGCCGACTTTCTGGAGGGGGAAAGGGACATAAATCAGGAAATTAAAAAAAAAGTTTCTGCACATTTTCAAAACCCACGTTGCGCTCTCTGAGGTCCTTTTCATTTTAACCAAATCAGGGGGAACTTGTCCTCACAGCGGCGAGGCAGATGGAACAATAAATCACAGGCGCCGTTGACTGCCTGCAGTGCGCTCTCCACAGCTGTCACTTTTTTGTCTCTTTGGTTTTAGCTGACATGGTTTGAGGTCCACTGTGAACCAATCTGGACTTTTTTTTTACAGTCATATCCATCAAAACGACCAGTGGCCATCAGCCCGCTGCGGCCATCGATCCGGTGGCCCTGCCCCCCCCATTCCCCCCGCGCAGGCGGCGCCCCCCCACCCCAGTCCTGGGGAGGCTGGGGACAAGCACCTCGTTTTAGCGCATTTTTTTCCCTCTTTTTTTCCCCCTTTTCCTTTGCCTCCAGCGACGGCTGTGATTTTCCGAGCAGTCCTGGCTCGCGTTATTAAAGTTGCATCGCGACGGATACAGAGCAAAGCAGATCGCGGGCTCCGCGCGCGGGAGCGGCCGGGAGCAGCCCTCGGTGCGGCGGCTGTTTTTCGAGGGCGCGGAGGCTCCGAGAAGCTCGAAGCGGAGTTTCCAACTCCTTGCTTATTTTGCAAAGTAAACAAGCAAATGTTATGTGCATAACCTTAGCTGTCTCGCTAAAGGTCAGCGCGCCCCTGCGCATTTCCCGGGCTGCCTTTTGGGGGCACTCTGATGCCGGGGATTTCCTCGGGTGTTGGGGGAAACGATTCGCGCTCCTAACAAAGACTCCGTCTACAAAGGCTGCAAAACAAAAACATTGATTACATTTGAACTGGAGTGCTGAAGTTTACTTCGGTGCAAAAGATACCAGCCCCGGGAGTGCTATGGGGCGAGCTGGCGCGGACAGAGGGAGGCGTGGGGGTGGGGGGAGGCGGGCGAGACTATTCCCCGGGCTAGATCCACGGACCTTCCTGGGGGAGGGGGGCTCCCCACCCCGGGGGACTCCTACCACGGTCACCCAGGACAGGACACCACCGAAAATTCAGGCGATAGAAGGCCGGGGTTAAAACACTCCATGGAAAGTTTCTCTTAGAATTCCATTTTTTTCACCCCAAAGTGGCATCTCTCCCTTAAAATTTTTGACAGCAGTTTCGTGTAAGCAGAGAGAATGGCACGTATGTACACAAGTTTGAACTCAAGAAAGAACCAGGCTAGGAAAAAAAAATTATATGTGGGCACAGGGAGCTCACAGATACACAATTAAAAAAAAAAAAAACTGCTTACAAATCCCCAGTTAGGTTAGGTTAAATTTATTATATTCTTTTATAGCTGAATGCTATGGTTTTGACTTGAGGTGACAGCTGAAATGCACCAGAAACCTTTGGAATTTCAGTACTATATATTACTATGAGGAAGAAAATAAAGTTCTACCATTAGAAGGTAGGTGCTTGCCTTAAAATGTTCAAGGGGGGAAAAGAAAGACGTTAATTTTTTTCCTGCAATTCTTTTTTTTTTTTTTTTTTAAGTATGAATGAATTCCGTGATTGGAACAGGCGTCTAGGCATAAAGACTGTCCTTGCTCCAGACTGGAAATGTTCAGATTTCTCTAACGCAATAGGAAAGGGTTACTCCTATTTTTAAGTGAAAACACCTAATTTGGTTAATGTGTATTTTCATCCTTAAGAAGAGTGTCTTCCCGGCAGGACCACAAGCCAGGTGTACCGGGGCTGTGAGCACCACTGAGCAAGGATAATGTCCCACAGGACAAGACATGAACCTTCCGGCACGAAGCTGCCGTGGCTGTCGCACAGATGAAGTCCAAGCAAGAGGCCGGGCGAAGGCGACTTTTTCCAGGAGAGCCCTTCCATTTTGAGAGCACTTGATTCATACAGATCCTTTTTTAGCTTCCCTCTGACAGTCACCTCTGACTTTGGGAAACAGGTTAAACCTGGGCTCTATCCCTGAAGCAGTATCTGTGTCCAGGGTGTGCTGGATTTTGCACTCAGCTGTACCTTCCAGGCAGTCACAACAAAAAGCTCCCCTTTGAGCACCAGGAAGGCCATCAGCAGGTGCCCGGGAGAGCCACCCAGACTGCTTTCTCCCACGTGGAATTAAGAAGTTGCCAACTGCATTGTCCTGCCAGCGCGGCCCCGTGCACCACCGGCTCGTTCCTCCGCAGGTCAGGGTGCTGCCTCCCGAGCCACTTCTGCAGTTTTGCCGTTTCAGGACGCAGCCAGCATTTGGCCTGACTGAGCGTGACGCTGCAGGGTGAAGCAGTCCTCTGGGGGCCACCGCAGAGTAAAAGAAGCTCGGAACTAAAATAGTAGCGATGGCCACTGAAGGCAAGCCCTAATGAACTAAGGCCACATTTCCTAATTCAGATTCCCTGAAAATCTGGCCGAAGTGTGGCTGGTTATCCAAATCCAGAGGCAGAATCTTGAAGGGCAGGTGTCCAGAGCTGTAGTTTGTGTGCATTTAACCGCAAGAAATTAATTTCCCATCCCCGGGAAAGGCATGATAACAGGTTCTGCCTTTTTCGCTCTCAGAGTGCGTTTGGCACAGAGTGTGGAGGGAAAGGACAGAGTGCTTCGCCTTCTGCCCTAGCCACAGAGCCTCGAGCCTTCCAGTTGCCTCCTCGGCAGCCAGGGGGTGTGCTCGGTGGCAATTAAGGAATTCTCTTGGTTGGCACCAGATAGAGATTTGGCAAATCACTCCAACCTTTAAACAAATAAACAAAACACGTTTGCGGTCAGTGTTGTCTACTCCCCTGCATTTGCTTCCCCCTTAAATCTGCATCCTAAGAGCTGAAGGACTGGCATTGTCTGCTGCACAGGAGACTGTACTTTTCCCTGTGGCCTGAAACACTCCCAGAGGGTATCCTTGAGGGGTAAACCCTCCCTGTGATTGCGCTGTTGTTGTTGTTGTTTTTTGTTTGTTTGTTTGTTTTTGTTTTTTTCTGTTTTTCTGTTTTTCACTGGACTCCAGCCCTCGTTCTGGGAACCGGAGCATCACCAGAGCTGAATTTTTCCTGCATTTGTCATCCCAAGAATAGGATTCTACTCGCCCCTTTCACTAAACAGTTCAGTGCCTCTTAGGGCTGGGGAGGAACTCCTCCAAGAGAATTCTGTTTATCGACAATCCCACTTCTAGATAGGCAACTGAATTTTGCAAGATCCCTTCTTTAGTTAGCTTTCCTTTTATGTGCTAAATTCACAAGGAAAAAAAAAAAGCATTATTTAAATGTCTGCCCTTCTGTCTGTAGAGACATAAGACTTAAAGAGGGACAGATTTCCCCTGCTTTAGGTCTTCAAAGGAGCAAAAAGGAAAAAAAAATAACATGGATACTGTATTTCCTCAAGCTTTTTTCTCATGTCACCTAAATCACTTACCATTATTTATTAAGTATAAATCCTGCTGTGTGCTTCTAACGGTAGGATCCAGGAATGGAAAAAAAGAAAAGGAATTTACAAATAAGTATTATCCAGGAGGGGAGATTAAGGCTGACCTCGGTACAACAGCCCGATGACATGGACGCTTGGTGGCTGACGCGCAGAGGTGAGCGGCTAACCCGGACAGCCGTCCCCTTGCAGGAACCAAAGCCTGGTGCGGCCGACCCAACGGGCTGGCTGCTGTGGCCTTGTGAAATTACTCCCATTTCCTCCATTTCTTTTTAAACAGCACAACTCACCATGGTGGGTGACTGCATGTCTTTGTTCTACAGGTTTTCTAAAGAGGACATCGCCGGGCTAAACCTGTATTTGCAGAGCGCTTTCCGTCCACCCTAAACAAGGGAGTGGAGCGGAGGATGAGCCCTCTTGGTCTGCAAGCTTTACCCTATCTGCAAGGAGTGGAAAGTCTGTGACTGCGATGAGGGCTGATGGGGCTGATTGAGCCCACAGCTTGCCTTTCTCCGGGCTCCATTTGAATATCTTAAGTGCAGAGTTGCTGTGAGCCAAACAAAAACATGTCATGTGCCCAGGTGACATTTTGTAGCAAACAAGCAAATCGCCATCCAGAAAGTGTTGTATTTTATGCCAACAACAACCTGACAGTTTTCTTTGCAAAGAAAACATGACACTTTTCCAAATATCAGAGGAGGCGTCCACTGCTCAAGGGACTCCTGTCCTGTCACAGAGCTGGAAGGTCGCAGACTGGCTTCGTGATTTCTGTGGCTTCATAATGTGGCAGCGGAGGGTTTGCACGCTAAGTGCTGTTGGCGAAGGGAAATCTCTCCCTTCATCTCTAAAAGAAGTGACAGGAGGAAAAAGGTCCTATGTTGACAGCAGTAACCTCTAGGTTCAGAGACTCTGCCCTAAGCAAAGGGGAAACGAAATTGCCCATGTTAATGTGTGGCTAGCGCGGTCCCAAACAGGCAAGGGATCGGGACAGGAGGCATCCCCTGCCCCGGCGCCAGGCGCTAGCGTGGACCCTGGCAGGAGGAATTCTTATTAGGTGCAAGGAATCATGTTCTGATAAGGGTCTCAGACCCCATGGATCTCCACCTCCGCTCTGTGCTGGAGATGATGCCATCCACGGTCTCTGCTGGCCATGTCCTCCACGCGGGGGTAGGGGCAAGGCTCCATGTGGCTGCGGACACCCTGGCGTTCAGGGGAACTTGCTTTTTGGAAACCTTCTCTATCGAAGGGCTTTGAGGTGTCTTACGAGTGTTTATGGTCATTCTGTCATTTCCAAAAGGTGCACCCCAGGAGACAGCCCCTGGAGGTACGGCTGAGCAGAGCCTGCCTGGGGACGAGGACAGGTGTGCGTGTGTGTGTGCGCACGCACACACGTGAAGTGGCCAGAGCCGGCGAACCTCCTAGGACGACCGGGAGAACAAGGGAGACAGCAGTAACAAGAATCCAAGACTGACAATGAAGACACAATTTGCTCCTTTTCACAGCGAGGAGACTTGACTTTGAACCCTGGTAAATGTTGATGCCCTGTTTTTATCTGGTCTCAGCTGTGCTGCTGAAATAAAAAAAAAAAATTCTTTTAAACAATTTCTTTTAAAGAGTGGGGTTCCATTTTAATTAGTGGAAAGGTAAAATGTCGCTTGCCATGTCGATGTAGAATTCTTTGAGCTAAAGTAAAACAGGCTGCTGTCCACAAGTAGGAAGGTGAGAAAAAACAAAACAAAACAAAACAAAAAACCAAAAAAAAAAAAAAAAAAACCCAGGCTGGAAAGCAGAGAGCAGAACTGAGTGGATTTGCTCTCTGCACGCCCCCCGACACACCCCCGCTGGGTTCCCCCAGCCCTCCCCACCCTCCCCACACCTTCGGCTGCGGGTTATATACTTCCTGTTGCCCCTTTTATAAGCAATAAGAGTTTAATAACTGAGGGCAACTCTATAGCAATATTTATATGGGTCAAGTAGCTTAAAAGTATGCAATAAATGTAAAGTTATGAACCACATTGCCCCTTTTTAAATAATGCAATGAGCACGGAGATATTATGTTTCATATTCTGGAAAAAGGTGTTTCGGGCTAAGCTCTTGGCATACTGCAGACATGAAAAGTTATACCGAGCCCATAACAAAGTCAATGACTGCTTAATATGGTGTGTTATGTCGAGCTCCCCGTCCTAATCTCAGCCCACAGCAAGAGGGTCCCAGATGGTATCAACAAAACCTTAGCTTTCTCATTAGCAATCAGCAAATTCTCCTGGTGTCTGCGCGTTTCAAATCAAGGCAAGTGCCTCCACTCCTAGTGTGAAGCCCAGTAGGATAATAGAAATAATGTTGCCTAATCAGTGGTGAACACTTGAGATCCCACATTCATAACAGGCTGGAGAGAATTTGGTGAATTCGCCGTTCAGCGGCTTTCCAAGTTCCAGGGACCCTCGGAGCCCAGCGGGCGTGACAGTGGCAGGAGCCAAAGCTGAGGACACCCAGCCCCTGCCATGGGACCTGGACGGGCCTGGCCAGCCCTGAAGGCCTCTCGGGGAACCGTAGGAGGGTGGCTCTTTCTCTGTGCTGCAAAGTCGAAGGGCGGTTAGGTTTCCTGAGATCCTCTCTGCTCATCTGAGCGCGGGGCGGGGGGCTGCTGTGTCCGGTCAGGTCGTGGCGGCGGCACTGATGACTGCTCTGTGTGGCCTTGTGGGGTTGGAATCCAGCCCCAATGCCCCTGTTCCCTGAGTTGCCTGATGGAATTCAGACGAGCAGGTGCTGGGCACAACTTGGGTCCTTCCAGTAGTTGAAGGGTCTGAGCTGAGGCTCCTGCCCCCGCGCCTCTCCGTGCAGTGCACATCCCTGGGGAATAAGGAGCCCACCTTGACCTCCACCGTCCCCTCCCCCAAGCACCACATGGGCTCCGAAGCTCACGCATGTGGGCTCAGCTCTCTAAGCATAGGGCCTCAGTGGTGCGAGCTGAGGCTCCTGTCTCTGGAGTGCGCCCACTTACTGAGAAGTGGGTTTTCATCAGCATCGCGGCCCCCTTCTTCAGCAGCAGCTCACCGCCACACGCACTCCTGCCTTGTCCAGGCTCACCCTGGACCCCCGCCTTCTATCCCGAGGGGCTAGGTCCATGCCCTTGGGTGTCAGCAGTCACCCTGGGCTCAAGGAGGGAGGGCAATTCTTCCAATGTGGAGGCTTTTTCTTTCGGTGAAATGTGAGAAAATCAAATCAAATCACTGACTTTGCCAGGACAGACTTCATGCAGGCGGACTTCGGGATTGACAGACTTTTGAACCATGAGTTTGCTGGATAGACAGCCCCTGACCCCCCACCGGCAGCCTGCACCCAGAAGAGGCCTCTTCCAGCGTCCTGCCGGCTGAACCACAGACGCCAATTTGGGTAGCAAACTGGAAACTGAGCTGAGGAGTAGGACAGAGCTCTGGGAGGGACGAGCCCTCCCCTCCCTGCCTCCTGGGGCCAACCTGCAGGTCAGGGTCCCCCAAGGGAGGGGCCCAGCTACTCTTCACTGAGTGGGGCTGGAGCTCTGCACGTTCGCCTGCCGTACAACCCTTGCTGGCTAGGTGACAGCCCAGGGTTTCAGGCTTCAGGTTTGTGTGTGGACATCGTTCGGGGGCACCCATGTGTCCGCACCACTGGGTGTCTTCTCCATGGCCAGCACGAGGGTGATCTGCGTATGTGGATCAGACACTTGGTCGATGGCTAACGAACACACCTTTTATTCCCCGTCCCCCCACACCCCAATATTTAGCCCTCCCTCAGCGGCCCCAGCCTCTGCATGAAGGGAGAGAGAGCTAATGTGAACAACAGTCTGAGTTTGGAATAACCAGGAAGGTGATAATGCCGACAAAAAAGTCAGGGGCTCCATGTCCAAGCGAACTGTCCCTGCCACTTCATTATTCATGGCTCCTGGATTACCAGGGGGCCAACGCTTTTCTCATGCAAATAGACTGCGCTGTTCTTCATGCCTATCACGCACACTTTATTACTCCTAACTTCATACCATGAAGAAAGAAAGGAACGAGACAGTCAGAGAGAAGGGAAGGAGGGAAGACCGTGCAAGTGACAATAAATCAGGTGCTTAACGACATGACTTTTCACCAATGCTTCCTTTTCTCAAGGGGTTCGAGATGATTTCTGTTGGTTCTGCAGCCATAGCTCTATCCCAGACTACTCTTTTTGAACCATGAGTTTGCAAAACAGAAGAAAAATCTAGTGTTTAATTAAAAGTAAAATGTTCCACATGTTCTTTTAGTTGAAAAAGGTAGGAGATGCCTGATTTGCACTCAATGTATTTTTTTAAGGCAGAAATCCCCTCTGAGCTATGGATAGGTATGAGGGATCAGAGAATGCTGGAACCAAAAGATTATCTGTCCTTAGCACGTCTGCCCCCCATTGTCTTCTTAGGGAATAAGATCACTGAGCTTCTTAGAGCATCAGCAATGGTATGAAGACAACACTTCTTAGAAAAGCCCCATCTTTCAAAAAGAAAGAGCAAGCTGGAATTCAGCTCATGACCCGCCATCTTGACCATGTTGTAAAGTCTTTCTAGAGCTTCTGTGGCATAAATCAGTGGATGCTCAAAATACGATTCTTAAACTACAGGCATAGATTTTCAGAGCATCAGGAATGATACTTGCCACCTTGCTTTGGTCTCATGGGAACCCTGAGAGTTTATTTCCTTCATGAAATTATTTGACTGTAATGCCTGGGAATTGAATCTAATTCGGAAGAGCGGCTTGCTGGAGGTTAGCTGGAAAGAGAAGAGTTTTCCCCTGTTCCTGATGTGGCTGAGATGGGGGGAGGGGGTGCCCTGAGAGCGAGTGGGGCCAGTGCTCAGTCCTCACACCAAACTGGGCCGAGAAGCCACACAGGGCTCTGGAACTTCTCAGCCTGGGTCCAGCCCTGGTTCCTCTGCTCACTGGGATCTGAGCCGGTCGTGTCTTTCTGCCAAACATCAACTCTCTCAAGTGGAAGGTGGGGACAACAGTAACTCCTACAAAAGCATTATTGGAAGGGTAGTTGAGCTAAAAGCATGCAAAGGACTCAGCAAATTCCTAGTAGTTCTTAGTTTATGCATCTAATACCAAGATCTGTGATTTTCTTCTGTAGAGGGCCAGATAACAAATACTTTCTGCTTCCTGGGCCATAGGAGCTCTGTTCCAAGTATTCAACTCTACCCTTGTGGCCTGAGAGCAGTCATCAACAACGGGTAAGTGAATGTTCTTGACTCTGTTCCAATAAAACTTTATTTACAAAACCGGGGAGAGGGCCAGATTTGGCCTGCAGGCTGTAGTTCCCTTAGTGATGATCAGTATATCATGATGTCTACCTCTACCACCTCCCCCTGTATAAAGACTTGTACATGGTTTTGCCATGGGTCCTAGGCTGGTCATGTCAGCATAGATCCTGCTGCCAGGGTGATTTTCCTTGTTTCCAGAGATGTGTATTCCTTTGATCTTAAATGCTTCCGTTTTGTATCTTACTCTATTCGGTTTTACAAGCCCCATTGTGGAAGGTAAGAGTTTTGTTGGGACTGAAGATATTGCTAGTACTGTAATAATGTCGCTACCATTTAAAGTGCCAGGCCAAACTCTTTGCCTGCATGATCTCATTTAAGTCTGTATTGAACCCCTGTTGTCATACACACAGTGAAGGAAAAGGCCATGTTTCATATTAGGAGGAAGAATTGATACAGCTGATCATTTTCAGGTCATTCCAAGAATATCATCTGCCTCAAAGAGTTATCACGTGATTTGCTTCTTTGTCTGCAATGCTCTTAATAGAGTGGTCTGTGGGCCTTCACAAATCGAATCGATGGTGCCTATTGATTCTTCAGCTGAATGGAAGTGTTGATTGTACAGATATTTCCCACAGAGTTTTCCAGTGAATGAATTTATGAATTTATGGTTGTTTCATTTTGAGGCAATCTCAGCGACATGCCCCAACCTCAGAGCTGGGTGGTGAACCGGCTGGAGAAGGTCCGTGTTGAGGCTAACCATTGTCATTGAGGCTGCCACTCTATAGTGCCACAGAGTGTAAAAAATGACAAAAACATGGTCCCATCCTCAAGGGAAGGATGGCTGCCTGAGGTGGACCTGGGGTGGGGGGGTGGGCTGGCGTGTAGCTCCAGAGTCCTGGAAAGGAACCTCAGAGGTAAGATTCTAATCTGAAGAAGAATGAGGGGCTCCTTGATGGAAGAAGATATGTTTGCAAGGCAAGCACGTGGCTTTCGTGGACAGCTTTGGAGGGGTCATGGTGAGGGAGGGGTTGATGGAGATCATGGGGAACACTAAGGCCATCCCAATCCTGCCTCCACAGAGTACCTATATGTCACCACACCAGTGGCCGTGGGGGTGGAGGGGACCATCTAGCAGATGCAAGAGGGCAACCCAGGAAGCCAGCACCCAATACGTCCATATTGCTTTCTTATCTTCACGGCCACCTTCATTCATTCATTTAACCCTTTATTAAGTCAATTATTACAGGCAGAGCATGTATTAGTGTTTGGAGATACAGCATTGAAATATGGCCCCTGATCTCCAAGCATTCACAGCCTAATAGGAAAGAAAAATACACGGCAATTTGTTTAGTCAACAAATTTGTGTTACACACCTACTATTTGCCAGGTGCTTGGTAGGTCCTGGGAACCCAGCCATGAAAACAGCATGGTACCTCACTACGCTCATCACCTGTTGGGAGGGGCCAGTCTTAAACAGCAGAGGGTCTCATGGTTCTCCCTGAGAGCTGGGAAGCTACTGCACAAGAAACCTCCGCTGTGTGGATTGCCTTGTTGCTAGAGGCTTTGGACCCAGGTGACTGTGTGTGGGTGTGGGGGGGTGGACTGTGCAACCCTTGACCCAGGCCTAATTCTATGCATCGGGGGCTGATATGTTCCTCCCACTTTCAGACGTGGAAACTAGAGCAGAGGAAGGTCACGTGTGGCTGACCTTGGGTTCAAATCCAGCAAACGTCAGAACTCACCCCAGAAACTGCACACTGGGCATGTTGCCTGAAAATCATGGGAGGGTTGTGTTCTGGAGCTGGGGTCCGACGTGCAGAAGAGGCGGGCCCAGGCTGTCCATTCATGACTGGCCATCACAGTGCAGGAGACAGGGAAGTGGTAATGGGTATGGATCCGGGCGGTGCTGCTGGAGTGAGAGCCGGAGCGTCACACTCAGGGTCCCCCTCCTCTTCTTCACCAACCTCCACCCAGCGTGACACCTGCAGATTTCTTTGTGGACTGACAGATGCACAAGGCTTGTGGACCGCCCATGATGCAAGGGCCACGCGGCCATGAAGGAGCCATTCTTGGTCTCGAAAATGTCCCCGTTTCGTCGAGAGCGAGCAGAGCGGGCTTTGGCCAGGGAAGGAAACCCAGTCTGCAGGCCAGCCCCACGGGCTCTGAAATGGGTGCCATCCTAACACCACAGGAAGAAGCCCACACTTAGGTATCTCTCTCGATCTCCTGTTTACCATTTATCCGCTCCTCCCTACCAACTGGTGTTACTCAATGCTGTGGGTGGAGTAGTGATGGACAAGAGGTTCTGTCTATCTCCTCCTCCCAAAAGCACAGGCTGCTGGGCTGTGTGGGCTCAGACCTTTCATTTCAAGGTGGCAGAAGGAAAATGTATAAAGCTCCAGGCACACCCGGTTTTGGAGCGTGCCCTGCCGCTGCTAGCCGAGCTGACTCGGGTATGTCACAGCACAAAATTGCTCACCACATGTCATCGGTCTGGGCCTGGCCATTCCTCCTGAAAGATGGGGAATTCTACCTGCTGGAGACACTTTCTCTAACATGTTGATTCTCTGTAAAAGTGCATGTATAATATCTTAGCAGACACTCCCCTAATTAAATCTAGCAGAGTCAACTTTCTCCTTTCAAAACCGTGGCTGCATTCTGACACAAAACAGACGTGGAAGGAAAATGGTGTATTCAGTCCGTTGTACCGAACTCCCCTGAGGCCAGAGAAAGTTGCGAGCGGATCCTGTGGAAGAAGATCTGGTCTGCTGAGTGTTTGTGCCCAGGAGAGGTGGGGAGAGATTAATGACCAGGAGTTCAATTTCTCCTTTTGTCATCGCGGCCAGTGCAGCTGGGGGCCGGCGTGCGTGTGCACAGCCTTGCCGGAGGGAGGCTCCTGACTGCCCACGGGGTCAGGGCTATGGTCGAGGGCTGTGGCAGCCACTGAGAGGGGACCGTTCGGGACTGTGGGGGACCCGTGGCCACAGGAGATGAGGAAGTGTTCCCTGAAGAAAGAAAGAGGAGCAGATGAGGGAGAGGAGCCCTCTTCCCCGTGGGAGGGGCAGCAGACAGCTTTGCCATTCTGGAACCTAAGAGAAGTTTGTGAGAATAAAAACAGTTTTGCAAGTGGGGAAAGATCTAGCTCAGAACCTGTTGATGGTTTTAATTTGCCAATTTCTCAGCTTCTAATTGTTTAAGGACAACATATCAAAATAGCGCACGCAGCTCAGAGCTTTCAGGATATCAAAGTCACAGTCTCAAAGAGGAGGACACTGTCTTCAGAAAAGGCACTTCTAACAGCCCCGCCAGCCCGGGAGCGTTCTGCGTCTTCCGCACACAGACACAGCCTTTGAGGCTGAGAACCTTCTGAGTTGCTGCTTTACTTTATTATTTTTCTCATCAAGCCTTAAATGTGATCATTAGGAACACACGGATGTGCTTCTAAATTTGTTCTACTTCACAAGCTTCCTTCCCAACTAATTTAGAGCAAAACTTGTCCAACATTTGCTCTTTACTTGATTTCACAAAATGTCATTTTTTTCCACAAGAACCTGCAAAACAGTGCGAAGAGAGAGGGAAGCAGGATCAATTTACATGAGTGTCTTTCCTCTTAACCAACAGCCACCTCCCAGAGCAGGGCTGGTGGAGAGCTGGGCCCAGGACGCAGGCCGAGCCCACAGCAGCACGGGCAGGGGCGGGGGGGGGGCATTGGGAATGGGGGGCGTGGGGGGGCATGGCTCGGCAGCGCTGTGGGGGGCCCCCGGGGCCTCGGCCCGCTCTGGGCCTGGAGCTCAGCTGGAGGAGACCACGGAAACATCGGGAAGTGCCAGCAAAAGCCGCTGCAGGCAGTGGGGCCCGGCCTCCGTCTCCGTGGACCTGGAGTACTGCAGTCGGGGAAGGAAAAGGGCCTCACCTCGAACAGTTTCAATTTTGTGAGTGAGTTCCCTCTGAGAGGTCATTGTCCCCAGCCTGTACTGAAGGGGAGAGGGAGGCCCAGGGCGATCTGTATGTCTGGTTACTTTGGACAAGGACGCTAGACCAGTGACCTTGGAAGCCCATGACCTCTAAAATGTCCTTGAGGACTGGAGCCCAGTGGCTCTAAGACCACCTCCTACAGAGACTGTGGGACCAAAGGCTGCTGGCAAGGGCAGGGGGTCCGCCTGCCTCGCATGCCTTGCTATCAGATGGTCTGATGGCAGAGCCCGGGGACGCCAGTGCTGTCCCCAGAGGCACGAAGTCTCCCGTTCCACAAAGGTCCCGCGGGAGGAGGAAGGCTGTCCAGGCCGGGGAGCACAACTCGGGGCAGCTCCCCTCCCCCTTCAGTTCAGACCCTTTCCTTCTTGGGTTTGAAGTCAGCCATCAGACTCATTAATGACGTTTGGGCGGTGTGTGTTTCGAGGGAGACCAGATGAAATCTTTGGTGTAATGATAGGAGGACGAAGGCCCCCAAACCAAAGCGCACGGCCCCTTGTTACGTGGGCCCGTAAGTGCCGGCTGTCACTCTCCACGGGGCCTGCCTTCTGAAAACTAACCTTTCTGTCACCTCTGCTTGTCTCCCTCACTTGTCCTATTATGCAGAACGGAGCTGAGTCATTGTTTCAAGCAGGGGGTGACATGGTAATAGCTTAATAATGGTATAATCTCGCAAATAATAACACGCTGTCAGCCTGTCTGAAGCACAATGTTTACAGGGGACCGGGTAATGTGTGATGACAGTAATTTGAATAAAAATGAATTTACTGCTCTTGTCTCATTTGCAGTAAATTTTCACATCTTTCATGCACAACTGGCGCTCTCTGACCTCGTCGTCATTGTGTCGGTGGTGGCGGCGGCGGGCTTTAAAGTGAGTGGCGGGTGAAGGAAACAGAAGCCTGCAGCTAATAACGGATTTCCAGGAAGGAGTGCACACTGGGGCTTCTGGAAACATCTTTCTTCACTTGTTTACAGAGATGCAGTGGCATTGGCTGGGCTGTTCTGTGGCCACGAGCTGGAGGGGCCCACGGCTGGGGGCAGACGCGGATCGACAGGATTCCGAATAGACCATCTACGGGAAAGATTCTTGGGGGGAGGTGCTGAGAGTACAGAGGGACCCTCGGCTGATTTCAGGGATAGGTGCCGTCAATCAGGTCATCCCGGGTTCATCTCGGGGATCCCCACCTCTCTAAAGGCCACAACGTCACACATGCCCCCCATCAAGGGGCTCCCCCGGGCCCACAAAGTGTAGGGAGGACAGAGCAGACAGTTCAGTCTGAAAAGGCAGGCGTCAGCCCATGGTCATCCCGCACGTGAGCTCCTGGATGTGTGCGCAGAGCCTCGCTGCAGGAGGCCTCCGGGGCGGCTCAGGACTGCCGCATCCTTAGTGGAGAAAGATTAATATGTGAATAATTAGTCTCCAATGAAGCTGTGAGTAAATTATGTTCAATGTAGACAGAAGAAAGTTATGACATTGGCTGACATGCCTGTACTGGATAGAATTTGATGGAATGAGGACAACAAATGGGAATTTGCTGGGACTTGAAAAGTGACAAGGAAGCATTTCCAAAAATGTCCCAAGCTTTCAGCACACGTGTTGGAAGGGCAGGCGAGGAGAAAGACGAGGCAGGCTGGGGCGGAAGGTGGGTGGGTTGGGGCACACATCGGGGTGGCCAGCACAGCCTTCTCCCTGCAACGGGGACACACAGGGGCTCCACCACACCTAAGGGACTCCTCGAGCAGGTGAATGTGCTTCTCTGACAGCGGGAATTTACCTACGCACTCCAAAAGGACCTCAAAGGTTTGTGCTCCTCAAAGGAACAGGGTCTGGAGTGAGAAGTTAGTCTGTGAGTTTGGGGGTCCCATTTTGACCCAAGCGCCATGCCACGAAGACCTTTAGAATGTGCTCCAGAGAATAGTATTAAATAAAGCTGATTTTAGAAATGGGTGAATAGTATACATCTTGCACCACTAGATGAGTGGAGACAATTTATAAACAAAGTTACCTTAAAGGAGATTGGAAGCTTCTCAAAACTTGCCTTGACAAGGAGCTTGGCCATAGCCAACCTCCCCACTGTCCCCGCCTGGGGATTACTGCATGGTGAGGTAACCCAGCTAATGTCCTCTGGACTGGTCTCCTCGGATAGTCTCACACGCTCCCCTACACCCTCATGCCCAGCCATGCTACGTCGTCAAGAACAAATGATGTCATTGACAACTGGATATCTAGCAATGTAATTTCTGGTATAAATCGTGCAATCCTTGCTGGTGTTACGTCCTAGGTAGTAATAGTTGCCACTTTTATGTGAACGAGGAATTTGCCACAGATGGCCCCAGGAAGGGTTGCTGCACATAGAGTATCAAAACCACTCAGTCACAAATACATGCAGTAATTAGTAGTTTCCAGTTCTTTCTTTTTTGGTATCTCTTTCTACTGGGAAGTTTCATAGATGCCACTGATATTTTATTCACTCTGATAAGTTGGTTGATCATACTTTTAGTACTCACTTATAAAAATGAGAAAACAAAGTCAAAATGTTTGATTAAGAGTGACGTCTGTCCCCTTCTGCGGTAGGCAAACTTAGGTTCTCCTGTAGGGTTCTAAGACCCAGTTCCAATGTGGGGAGTGGTCCCCACAACATGATACCGAGCAATTTTCAAACAGCAGCAGGACATAGAAGAATTCAACTCAATTCTACTCCATCTGGACGCTGTCTACCGGAGAGAGCATCCAAGGCTGTAGGCCCAGGGCTCAGACCTACAAGACTACCATCCCAGCCCCCACCGCAGCCAGTCGAAAATCCAGGCTACTAATTGTGTTTCTGATCAACTACAGCTTGGAATGTTCCAACGACCTCCTTCAGTTCAATTAATCTGCTAGAGCAGCTCATAGAACAGGGAGAAAGGCTTACTGAGGTTTACGAGATCATTAAAATATATAATAAAGGCAGATGAAGAGATACATAGAATGAGGTCCCAAACGGAGGAGGGTTGGGTCCGATAGGGCTTGGGGACCAGCTGCCCAGCATGTGGAGGGAGGTGTCCTACTTTCTCAAGCACGGAGGCCCTCCGAGAAGAAAGGTGAAAAAGCTACCCTTCGTGTTTGCACGGCGCCTTCACGACAGAGTCACCGTCATTGCCCCTCGGACGATTCAACCTCCGGCCCTACTCCCCTCCCTGGAGGTCAGACAATGGCAATTGAAATTTCCAACCCTCCGAGCACATGACTGGTTCCCTGGGGTTCCAACAGGAGTCTTTTTTGGAAACTAAACACCCATTACACGTTTATGGTTCCAGAGTGTTTTCAGGAACTGTGCATGAAGACTAAACAGGTCAGAGAAATATATTTTGATCAACCAAATGAACAAATGTGTATTTCCTACAAATCATGATATCTCAGGTTCCCCTCACATAAGGTTGTTAACTCTGTGTTCAGATCAACCTCGAGGTCTGATTTCTGAAATGGCTTTTTAAAGACCAAAGGTACTGGAAACAGGTCCAACCCAGGAGCTCCTGTCCTCTGGCCAGCTCTAGACTTCTCAGAATCCCGTTTCTCCCCAGCCCAGCCTAACTTCTTCTCGTCCCTGGGGAGATGCTTCCCAGGGCCTTTTCCCTGGGACACTTTGTTGCCTCCTCCTGCACTTGCCCTGAGTTCCTCCTTCTGTGGCCTCTGGGGCTCCTCTCCCTATCAGTGCTCCAGCCCTGCGTTCCCTTCCCATTTGCTCCAATTTCATTTTCATCTGCCAGCCGGGCAGGAGCCTTTGCAAACTTCTGAGAAGACATAGGAAGAGCCAGACTGGCTGGAGGCCTGAAGGCAGGGCCAGGGTTTCTGGCTCTCTTCTCTGGGGCCCAACCTTCCTCCCTTCCTCCCCTGCCCGGTCCACCTGCCCTCTGCTGCCCACCCTAATACACACACACACACACACACACACACACACACACACACATACCATCCTGCCTCAGTTTCCCCCTCTTCCCTATGAATATTGTTAGCCCTAGCCCAAGCTTGCAACCCTCATCTCACCACGAGTAAAATGGGCTGTCCATTCCATCCTCTCTGGAGATGGTTCAACTTGACTTTTTACTTTTTGTACCTCCCGGCATTTAAACAATTCGATAGTTCAATCCTTTGTGAAAAAAAAAGAAAATCATGTTTGCCCTGTATAAAGGTAAGGAACATATATTAGCATGTTTGGGGGAAGTTAAAAAAATAGAAAGAAGAAAAAAGATTACTAATATTTTTACTCTTCTTGTAATTTTATCTTGTTTTTTCTAGTCTTTAAAGGTTAGGGTTTAAAAAAAAATTTTATATACAATGTGAATTCAATCTTTTTCTATCTGTGGTTGTATTTCTTTTCTTCTTTTTTTTAACAAATGTTAGAGTTTTCCCACATGATTAACCCCTTATAAGCATTGCTTTTAGTAGTTTGTATCATTCCACTAGGTAGAAATTCCAAATTTATGAATCTATTCCCCTACAGTTGAATGGTTAGGCTGATTTCAAACTTTTGCTTTTATAAATAACTCTACAATGAATGCATTTGGATATAAACCTTTTTCTGAATTTCAGATAATTTCCATAAGACAGATTCCTAGAAATGGAATTGTAAGGTGAAAGGAAAAATGTATTGTAAGTCTACAGATATTTTCTTGAAAAAAACCTATCTATCTATCTATCTCTCTATCTATCTATCATCTCTAGCCTATAAAGAAGAACATCACTTAACATTCTTTTGTATCTGGAATGTTCATTCTCCCTACCCCTCTGTGTCCTCTTAGTTAGGAGTGTCTTTTTCACTGCATTTGATTGCATTCATTTCTTGTTTTTGAGTTTCCATCATTTAGATGCCAAAGAACTTCATTTTGCTGCTCTCTCTCTCTCTTTCTTTAGAATCTTTTCATTTGAAAACATTTTGAAATGCAGAGAGTTTGCAAGAACAGCACAGAAGATGCCCTCAGATCCTTCTGACTTTCATGTTTCCCCTTGAACAGGGTCCTTTGGGCCAAATGGTCCAGTCCAGGCCACCCTGGGTCTTCTAGATATGCCTGTGCAACTTCCTTCCATCTTGAACACATCCTTGATCTTTGATCTTCATGACCTTGACGGTTTAGGAAATTATGGACCAATCATTTTGCAGCATATCCTTCAGTATGTTAACACAGTGTTTTCTCATGATTACATCTGTGTTTGCTTGTTTGTTGTTGTTTTTTCCAGAATGTCTCAGAAGTGGTACTACGTTCTGACCACTATGGGGCACCACGTCCGCATGTGTCATTTCTAGTGGTGTCCGCTTCAGTTACTTGGCTGAGATGCCATGTGCTTGGCCTGTCCTCTATAAAGTTACTTCTCCACCTTTCTCATCGACAAGTACTTAACGATGTTTTGAGAGTACGTGAAGCACCTTTCCTTATCCCATTTTTACTTACATAACATCCATTCATGTTTCCCACCTACGTGAATTATTTGATGTTTTCCAAATGATGATCTCTGCCTCCATCTCTCCTTCTACATTTAGCCGTGGACACCGAAACGTAAGGGGCTGTTTTTTTTTTTTTTTCCCTACTTGTTTGTCTGATGGTTTCAGTGTGGGTTCACTGATTCCTATTTCATTCCATGAGTTATAATCCATCGCTGCTATTATTTACTTTGTTGCTCAAGTTGTCTGAGAGCGGGCCCTCGGGAGGCCTTGCAGTTGCTCCTTTGACCTTTAGGCTCACCCTCCTGGTTCTGTAAGCTCTTGTTCTTTTTTGGCGCTAAAAGATGCTGCAGGATAATCTTGTTCTCTCCCAAGCCAGCCCTGGGACCAGTCAGTTTTTCAAAAGATGCAGGTTTCTTTTAGGAGAAAATGGTATTTAGAAACCAAGATCTGACACTCGGTGTGCTCACTGGTACAGGGGTGATGCTGCTTCCAGCCCCCAGGGGGGCAAAGCAAGGGAAAACGTGCACATACACATAGGCACACACATTGACACCTGTATTTATTTTTATCCATATCCATATGGATATCCACCAATGCTTCCAATTCTAATCCAGCCTCAGGGTTCACTCCAGGTTTCCCCTTTTTATAATTGTGTTCCCTTTTTAGACAGAGAAAACCTGGCTCCCATTATTCTTAGTAAATTTTCTTATTTGCTCAATCCTCTCTATGGCAGCTAATTTCTTCACCTTGATTGGACTGCTGTCACAGTTGGACACTGCTAAATTGGCCCCTGGCCAGTACCAGTGGCCATACCTCCTTTTCACCTGCCCTGGGAGGCTGTTCTCCCACTTCCCAGACCTCCTGCCTGCTGCCCCAGTATTCAGTATGCTGCACCGTAGTTACCAGTGCCCTCCCACCAGGAGCACTGTGCTCTAGCCAAACCACAGCCTCCACATCCCTCCCCACTTCTTCCCACCCCGCCAAGGCAGGGAAAGGGTTAAGTGAATCACGAGCGGGCTACTGGGGCTCTGTCCTACGTGACACACACGTCTATATAGACTTGCCCGCCATAAGAACTGGCTTTCGTCCAAGGTCTTTTGAGTTGGGGGCCTTCTGGGCATCCTTCAAATTAGAAGATAAAGAAGACAAAGTAAAAGTTTGGGTGGCCCAGAAGCCTCGGGTGCCACCTCTGGACTGAAATGTGTTTCCCCCCAAATTTGGGTACTAGTGCCCAGCACCTCAGAATGTGACTGTATTTGGAGACAACTTTAAAAAGGCAATTAGGATAACATGAGGTGTGATTTGGGTGAGTTCTAATCCAATGTGACAGGTGCCCTTGTAAAAGGAGGAGATTAGGACACAGGAACATACAGAGGAAAGGCCTGGAAAGGACCAAAAGAGAAGGTGGCCATCTGTAGCCAAGGAAAGAAACCAACCCTGTCTATACCTTGATCTCAGACTTCTGGCCTCCAGAACTGTAAGAAAATAAATTTCTATTATTTAAGCCATCCAGTCTATGGTGCTTTGTTAAGGCAGTTTGGCAAACCAATGTACCATCCAACTCCTGTGTGACCTTGAGCGACTCAATGTCTATGAGGCTCAGAGAGGTTACAAGAGTTTAGATCCTTCTGGCTCTCCTATCTTATGCCTCTGAGAGTAAACACTTTCATAATAGGAATCCCAGGAGAATAAGCTGGTCACTGTTGTTACAGTAAAGGAACCAAGAGATCACAGTGTCTTGCCCAGCTACGTGCTATGTCATTCACTAAGATGAGCAGCTCAGTGACTCTGAGGCAGAGTGGAAAAATGTTGTGACCATGACATAAAAATGAGTTTTTATTAACTTATTTCTTATTCTAGTTCTAAAACCCTGATATTATCACTATCAGTATCTCTCCATTCTCTTGTTTGTTTCCAGCTAGTGATCATTTAAGTGTTTATTACACACGTTTTTAGCAACTAGTTTTCACAGTACAGACATGATAGCTCAGAAATGTCATATGGGGGTGCCGTTTCACAGCGTGGGGTGATCGGGTATTTCGGGTGCCAGTTAGCGCTTATTCTAATCCCCTTGTTCTCTAAAGGAAATAGATACTAAACAGGAACCATCTGGTAAAGCATTCTGTACCTCTTAATTACAATGTTTTGAGTGGCACCTAAATAAATTTCATTTACAAGCACATGACTGCTTGTCAAAACTCTGTTGATAATTTTATTATTGTAATATACTTTCTTCCTTAATTATTTAGTTCCAGTAAAGTCAGGAATATTAACTTTTATGGAAATTACCTGTGCAAACAAACCTAAGCCTCAAACCCATTTTTATTTATGGATATATATTTAGAAATGTGTTTTGATATGTTTACCCAAAACCCATCACAATGGAATCCCATGGGCCTTTCAAAACTTCTCATCTTGACTTTTTAAATAAAAAATGGAATGCATTTGAGCACTTCCTAACGATTTGGGAGTTAGCCAGATACTCTGCGGAGGTAGGACCTCTGTCCTCTGCCTCGCGGTTACCAGCGACCTCAGGAATCTGCTTGCCCATTCCATCTGGGCCCCGCAGACATGTTGCCTCAGTGGCCTTGAGGTTTTCCAGAACTTCGCTGAGGGATGGGATAACTAGGTCAGCGTAGACTCGTCCAACATTTAACATTGGAATGATTTTATCATGGCAGGAAAGGAACATTGAACGTGGGCTTGTGGTGGACGGTACATTTCTGTCGAGTGGTTTTTGTGGTCTTGGTCTTTGCGTCAGCTCTGCCCACTCCTGTGTGTTCACTTCCTTTGATCATACACGGACGTGAGCCCTGCGGTTGGAGTCTGGCCCCCAGGGAGTATTTATAGATGCCCCCCAAGTTAATACCTCTGCCCCCTGCTGGGACGACCTGGACCGCCCCCCACAGTGGCTGCCTCTCGCACACCTGCTGCGTCTGAGTCCCAGAGAATGTAGGGTGAGTCCTGATTCTGCCGCTCTCCAGAGAGGTTTCCTACCCCCTTGGCGGTAGCTTTTTGCTACAGAAGCCTAATGGAGTGGGGCTCATATATATGCAAAGTAGAGCATGTCTTTAGGGCTCCACCAGCAACCAGAGCTGTGGAACACGTGTGCTTGCGTGCGTACACACACACACACACACACACACACACACACTCAGGGACAAGGTACATGCCCGTATACAGTTCTTCCCCCCGGGCAGACACACACAACGAAATGTTAGTGCCTGAGGTTGCCCTCGCCTCTCTGCCCTTCACCCCTCTGTGGCTCTGGGTCCCTCCTGCACCTGGAGGCTGATGGAGGAAGAAAGGAAATGGTGGGGGTAGGGGATGAGCCGAGAGACAATGGGAGGCAGAAGGGGACAAAGGAAACTGCTGCCTGCGCTGCAGGTCAGGCTGCGCACGTCACCTGGCGATGTGCGACCTGTGCTCAGCTCCTGGGGCCTCTGGAGCAAAGCTGTCCGCCACCCCCTTTGACTGCAGCCTGCTTTCCAATACGGGCGGCTTCAAGGAGGCTGCCCCCAGTGGGCTTCCTTGGGGCTGCTAGGGGAACACAGAGAGAGCTGGTGGGAGGCGTGGGGCAGCGGGAGCTTGGCCTGGATGGTGCCCCGATGCCCGGAGCTCTGGAAGCCTCGGGACCCCGACGACCCACCCGAGTGGCTCCTTGCTGCCCGCGGTGCTGGCAGGCGGGGTGCACAGGGACTCCGGCCTGGGGCGCTGAGGACCACCAGAACCGCAGCCTCCGTGGCTGAGACTCACTCAGGGTCTTAGAGATCAGAGGCAAGTTCCTCCTTTAAAGATAAATCCACGCTGTGTTTTGCACCTTTGGACACTTACTCTCTTAGGTCATTTAAAAGGAGACGGATTAAAAATGAAGGCAAACAGAGGAGCCATTTGTGTCATGTGAAGCCAGGTCTTCCGGCTTTCCACAGTCCTGGGGATGGGGCACCCCTTCGCCCTGACCCACTGTCCTCCTGCCGGAGTCTGGCTCGGCCAGGGCCATGGGCTTCCTCATGATGCACCTCATAAAGGAGAGAAACCATCGTTCTCATAATTAGCCAAAGCCGGAACCTACACTCCCGGGAAATTTTGGTTTCCTCGTTGTCCTCGGAGGCTTTCGCCAGCGGCCGTTGAAGTAAGTGCCGTTCGAGAATGCTTCGGCCTTCAGTAAGGCCTGTCTGAGCAAACCCCGGGCCCATTAAGTGGTGCTTTCGAGTCATGGATGACGGTAGGCTCTGTCCTTGGAGGCCAGCCCTGTCCCCATAAAGGCCAAAGGGGCTGACTTGCCTTTGAGGAACACAGAAGTCCAACTGCAGTCCTCACTGGGTTTGGGCAAGTTCTCCCTTCCAGGGAAAGGGCGACGCTGCTCGGGGACCGTGGGCACGGTGACGGCTGGGGCAGCCTCGGTGGCTAGCTACTTTCTGGAGACGGGGAGAGATGGCGTTTCCGGGGACTCTCGGGGATCCCGAAATCCTGCACATCTACCCTGTCCACGACTGCATTGCTGGGGGCTCCCATGGCCATTCTTTGCTACGTGTCCCCAGGGTCTGGAGATGCAGCCTCTCCCCTCGGCAGACGCCCAGCCCTGAGCGACAGGCTTTTCCCTTTGGCCTCTCTTTAGCGTTCCTGGCATCTTTTTTAGCAACCATTGCCTGAGTTTGGGAAGGTTCCAGCTCCGGCGGGTCTCTCCCCACTCCCCAATTTGGAGGTGTGTCTGATAGCCATTTGGAGGCTCTGGGGAAGCTACCTATTGGCCCAGAAAGGAGAGCTGTTCTTGGCACTTTTCGGGTTGTACCCAGGATCTAGCAGGGGAAGCGGGTTGTGGCCAATTACCGAGAGTCGCTCTCTGGGAAATCCAATATTCAGATGCCGTTATGAAACCGGTTCGAAGCGTGTGTCATTGCATGAAAAATAAAACAGGGACAAGGAGCGAGTGCCAGGGAGCAAGACTGCAGGTGGGTGGGGGGCAAGGAAGGACCTGGACCTGGCCCCAGTAGGAGCGGCCCCACAGCCAGAGGCCGGTGGCCTCAGCACCCGTGACCGTGGCTCTGGGCTCCCAGGGCAGGGAAGGCTGGGAACGGAGCAGCCCCGCCGCCCCCGGCCGGCTGCCCACACCCCGGTGGACCGCAGGGGGCCTTTGGGCGCAGGAGTTCCTGTTGGCTCCCAACAGAGCAACTGTGGCCGGTGACTTTCACTTTCAGCTGGAAGCTGGCTGCCGCCACGACATCCTGCAGGAAGCGGCCCCTTCCAACAAATCAGTTTTTGGGTTCGGGAGGGAATAGAATTAACACATCAGGTCAGGCTCCGTCCTGCCGGGGCGTGTTTATGACATTATCACCTCCCAGACAGCGCGGGGTGGTCCGGGAGGCTGGGATCGGGGACTTCTGGGCCAAACCAGCCCCTGGGCGGCGGCGGCACCGTGTAGCTGCTTGTGACTATGCGTGCCGCCCGAAAATGAGAACGGGTTTATCGTTGTTGAAACCTTTGGGGACAGGAGCTGCTGGGGAGACGGATTTAAAGAAGACCCCCTCTGCAGATGGGAGAGGCCTCGTTTTGTTTTCTCCGCGTGTGCGTTTTCTCTAAAGCCGTACATGCACCGCGAGGAAATCTCGCTAGCAGAGCCCCCCTGATGCCTCGGGACCCCAAAGCCGCTCGGATGCCACCACCTCTTACAGGTGGCAGAGAGCACGCGGCAGGCCCTGCAGTCTCAAGTCACAGCGATCATCTTCAACTCCCAAATTGTCCTGGAAGGAGAATGGCGTCGGATTTGTCTTAGGCTGTTTGGCCAAACTGGGGCACAGATGGGATAATGACTTTTACAAACAGCATTTTGATGAGAGGAGGGGAGAAGGAATCATATGTAAAATGCACAAAGGCTGCATAAACACACTGATGCCTGCAGCTGGAACAAACTAAAAAGATGTTTAATAATTTAGAACCAAGCAGGCAGGGCGTGTGCAGCTGTTGTGTGCAAGGGACCATGAAAGTCTTCCATTTGACAGCTGGCCCCATCTTTCCCCAGTTGCTACGTGGAGAAGAGAATGCAGATCTGGGATTAGCCAATCCCCGTTACCCTTGCCCATCTGCCACCAAGACCCCCAGCTCTGCCTCCCCTCGCAGAGAGGCGCGCAGAGAGGAGGCCAGCCTCGGCAAGCATATGCAGGCGTCGCTATTAGCCGTCAGGGCCGCGCTCCGGGCTCTGTTGACACTCCGCCAGTGTGGGGCTGCTGTCGTTTCGCTGGAGGGCACATTTTGCATTTCACACATTTGCAGAAATACAAAATGCTGTTGGATGCAAACAATTCAGGGCCTAATTGGCTGAATTACTTCAATGTTACCTTGTGTCCCCCACCTGATTAACATAGCTCAGCTGGGAGGGCTGGCGAAGGAGGAGGAGAGAGGATTTGGACGGCAGGTGAAGCTGTGTTTGCCCAGGAAAGCGAGATCCTTAGCGAAGTCCCAGCTGAGCGCGGCCTGTGCCAAGCAGATAGCGGAGCGCGGGGAGGGGCCGGGCCGGCCGCATTCTTCCACAGGAAGCGGGGACCGCGGGGCTCTGCGGAGGAACAAAAATATTTCGGGGCACAGAGGGGGCAGGCTGTCAGGGAGGAGTGAGGGGGCAGTGCCCCTTTTGTGAGCCGTCCAGGGTTGTACCACCTTGCTGTCCCCCAGGTGGGCCCAGCACAAGGCAGCCAGCCGCGCCTTGCCAGGGCGGATGCCAGGAGCGTGTTGCCGGCTCAAAGACAAGCCCCACAAAGCTGCCCGCCTGGCTCTGCGGCCCGCTCCCTCTCCCCGCCCGTCTCCCCCCGCCCCTGCAGTGTGGAACAGGCTCCCTTCAAGGTTTTTCTTCTTCTAAAGTATTTTTTTTTTCTAAATTTGTTCGGCTTATTTAAAAATTGAAAACCTTGCTAATCCCCATCCCACGTTAATATCCGAGTGACAAAAACCACAGAGGAGCTAATGATCATTATTAGAGAATATTCTGCAATTGTAGCCTGTTATTATTAATGAGGCAGAATTAGCATTTTTTTTTTTCTTTTTTGGTATTTAAAAGAACTTGGGGAGCTTGGGAAGGTTGTAAAAATGATGAAACCAAAATAGATTTTTTTTTCTTCCCCAAACAAACATTCTACAGTGAATAATAGCATTTACATTCTTTTCAATAAATTCTCTTCTATGGTGGAATGTCCCATCCAAACGCTGGCGGAGAAATAACGATGTTGATCGAACGGCCCACGGAGTGCTCCTTGTCGGGAGAGAAGCTCTCACAGAGCCACGTGAACCCATTTCCAGTTTATTGTCAAGTCCTCTTTTCTCTTAATGTGAACCTTTCAGAGCATACGCTACCTGCGTTCTGATCCGCTGTTGCCCTGGGACGCGGCCCTCTGAGATTTTCCTGCCAGCGATCTTGCTCTCGTAGGCTCCTGGGCTGGGGGCTCCGTGGGCTGGGGGCCACGGGCCGTCTCCCCCGCACACACTCACCAGGCTCCCGCCTGGACGCCTTGGAGGAGCTGGTGGGAGTCTCGTGCGCCGCCCGCCAGAAGTCTAGACAAACCTCGTGAATTTGTCGCGGGCACCTGCCGAAGACCAGTAAGGACTCATGCTCTGAACGCCTTTCCCGGTTTTTATGGGAGAATTCTTTCTTCACAGCTTAAGGTTTCACGTCTCCCAGAGGTGAACGACCCAGTGCAGAACAGAGCCATAGCCTCCCAGACAAGCCCGCGCTGTCAGGCGGGGACGGCAATGCTGTGAGGACAAGTCCGAGGCTCGGCGACAGGCCCGGCTCAAGTCCATTTCCGAGTGTGGGTATGTGGCAAAGGCCCAGGCCAGCTGCCTCTGAGCCTCCACGGAGCAGAGTCCGCTGGGCCACAGAGGGCTGTGCACTTGGAACGCGGGGATGGGAGATGGGGGGACACATCCTGTCTCAGATCTGGTGCCCAACGTGCCTGGAACGACAAAGAACCCCCCGCGGAGGGGCGAATGCAGTTGGAAACGCCACAGACAAGAGTCTCAGAGGGGGGGTGCAGATCTGCTAGAATGAGCAAGGAGCAGCCATCTGGAAGGTGGGCACGAGGGCTGCCTCCTTTCCTGGTCTCTCAGGTGGTTCTGAACCCGATTTTGTGCCCAGGCTGATCCCCTGTCCACCTCACCTCTTGGCCTCATCCCTTAGAACCAAGTCTCACTGTCTCTGCCTAAAATTCATGTTTTTGGTGCAACCTGAGGACGGGGTGACAGAGGCCACCAGGCAGCTCTGGGGTCTCGGGCACCTCTCTTCTGGGGAGAGTGTGAGGGGCTGCACGTTTCTCCTCAGGTCAGGACGGCTCTGGTCCTTTCTGTTGCCAGATCTCAGGACGTATCCACGCTTAGTATCATCCAGGCACGTTTTCAACTTTGGGGGCAGATTCTGCTTTCCGGATGAAAATAGTCTGCTGCCGCTGAGCAGATCCTCCGGGCTGGCCCTCAATTTGCGTGCTGAGGGCCCTCAGGGGCCGGACAGTTAATGCCAGAGGCTAGGTCTCTGGGGTCCCTTGATGCTTCTGGACGCCTCTTTTCTGGAGTGTGCCCCGTCCTGACTGCTGATGGGACCTCAAGCGTATGCCTGCGTTGTCCACTGACCCTCCCTGGATTTTGCTATTTAGTTCCAGAAGCAATGAATTGTTCAGCTGAGACAAGGTCAGAGGTGTCTGCAGTTAGAGGCGCGGTCTGCACTGAACTCACCATCCGCGGACTGTCTGCTCCTGCCTTTCCTCCCAAGACAAACACAGGCTCACGCAGGGAGCTCTGTGAGAGGCTGCAGCTGGCGCCCCGGCCAGGGTAGGGAGGGTCATTTCTCCTTCTGGGGACTTCTCCACACCCCTAAACCAGAGGATCCCCGCCCTGGGGAGAACCCTGCCTGGCCCTGCCTTCATTCTATCAACATGTCATGAACTCCTGAGTTCCGAAGAGAGAGTCTCAAGAATAGGAGGAGGAGAAGGGCACGGAGGACTGCGGCTGTTTATCGGGGAGGAGAGGTTGAACGCGGAGCACGGGAACTCCACGTGCAGCCCCATCTGACCGCTTCACAGGCAGATGCTCATTCATTCTGTTATTCATTCATTCATTCATTCATTCAAGGACTATTTATTTAGCATCTAATGTGTGCCAGAGAGATGGATACACATGTTTAAATACATACGATGGGAATTATGGCACACACAGTGGTTCTTGGAGGCTTTTCCATTAACATATGTCATGTTTAGGTGCAAACATGGCTCATTTCTCCAAATCTGTCACTTAGGGGTATGGATAAAGGCATGTTTGAAATATGGAGTGCTCTAGCATTTAGGATCATTGCAATACTTGTAGTTTTCTTTAAAAAGAGTCCCAGATATTTTACTTCTACATTTTTAAAGACTTATTTATTTTAGAGAGAGAGCCGACATGCACAAGCACACGCATGGAGATGGGGGTTGGGGGAGGGAGAGAAGCGGATGCCCCGCTGAGCAGGGAGCCGGACGCAAGGCTGAATCTCAAGACTTCAAGATCATGACCTGAGCGGAAACCAAGAGTCAGATGCTTAACTTACAGAGCTACCCAGGCCCCTCAGATATTTTCCTTCTAACAGTGCCCTTTCCCTTCTAAGTGCTTTAAACCTTAGGATCTGGCTGCTAAATGTGTTTCTCTCTTGGGTGCCAGGAGGTTCTTGAGAAGGGTGAGTTGTGGGCTCACCCTCCTTTCCCGAAGGTCCCATAGAGGCTCATGAGTGCCACGCAAGAACATGGGATCCCCCACTGTGTGGGACGGGTCCATCCCGCGGCCCCAGAAGTTGGCCATGTCTTCCCCAGGGCCTGTCACTTCCACGGGGAGGCGTTCCGGTGGTTGCTTTGGGATGGAGTTAAGGTATCGATGCCAACATCGTGGGTGCTGGTGTGAGCCAGGGTGCCCCCTCACTTGCAGTCACCGTGCTGTTCTGTTCCCTTCCTCACCCAGGCAAGGGTCCTGGTGCTCCCAATGTCAGTGTCTGCACTGCATGATTCTGGGAGGGGTGGCTTACACACGGTAGCTTGGAACAGCTAGAGACACGGCCACTGCCCAAGGTGGGATGGTCAATCCAAGCACCTGGCCTGCGGGGCAGGGGTCCCAACAGCACGGGCGCTCTGACTCAGCTTCCCCAGCCCTACATTCAGGGCCTGCTTCCCCCTTCTTCCCACCTCCCGGGCATCTGGGTCAAACTTATCTTCTCTTCCTGTGATCATCGCCGCAGCATCGAGATGGTGAGCCCGGCTGGCGCAGGAGTGGTCTTGACCCTCGGGGAGCTCTCTCTGAGGATGTCACTGGGATTGCCATCTGTCTCTCTAACAGGGCAGGGAGTAGGGGCTGGGAGGGGCTCCCCGCAGCAGAAGCGATGCCCTGCGGGGCTGCTGCTCACCTTCCATGAGGCTGCAGGGCCTTCATCGCTTCCTGCTAATGCCCGGCTGCGGTGCCTCCCTGATCCCACCTGCCTGTCTCTGCAAGAGGAGCCCCTCCTGGTCAGAGGGAGCTGGGGCCACCCCGAGCAGAGAGAAGGACAAGTGCAGCAAGGTGGGGGTGCCCTGGCCTCCGACCTCCCAGGAAGACAAGCTCCTGTGTTCTGGGCCCTCCAGCGCCCCTGGGATCCGGGAGGGGATCTGGGATCCCTGCTAAGGCAAACAGGTATTTTAGGCCAGGGTGCGCAGAGACAGAGGAGAAAGGAGACATTTTCTGAGGAAGTATGAAATGAGATGGGGAATTAATGAGGTGGAGACACAGGAAGGCGGTTCCAGGTAGCCAGAGAGGTGTCTGTGCCACCGAGGTGAGAGGCGGTGGGGCCGGCAGCGGCAGGGACAGAGGCCTGGCCGGGCTGGGCTGGGGCAGGAGGAGCGGCCTCGGGTCCCTCGGGACAAGGGGCTGGAGGTCAGGAAGCCCGGACATCGCTGGGAGGCTGTGTGGGGCCTTGTTTATTGTGTTTCAACCTAGAGGTAAAACCCTCCAACCAGGGGGTGCAAACACCCCACCGTCTCGGGCACGGCGAGGTGCCCGGTATCACTGGAGCCGCGTTCTGGAAGCTGCAGGGAACGGCTGTGAGTCTCATAAAAGCCCGACTTTGACCCTGCTTTCCTCCACCCATAGTCGCTGCAGGTTTCTGTGTGCAGGTGATGGCGGAGTCCCTCTGAGGCCACCGCAGCAGGTGGCGGGGGTGGGGGTGGGATGGGGCATGGGCAGTGTGTGGGGTGAACTCCAGCGGCCCCTGTGCACCCAGTGGGGGACACACAGCCTTGGCTTCTGAGCTTCCCTTGCCGTTCCTGGCTCAGCCGGAGCTGGATCTATGTCCACACACTCCCTTCTGCGGAGATGTTTCCAGAATTGGGAGGTGGGCAGACACCAAAGTCGGCTTGAGACAGACGCGCCCTGCAGAGTGTTTGTTGGACCGTCTCCTGGCCCGCGGGTCGAGGGGAGCGCAGAGACGCCGTGAAACGGGCCAGCTTCGTCAGACCCGCATCCCTCCCACCTATTTCACTTGTTTATTGATGCTAATCCCTTCGCCAACAATAGGACCCCCCCACCCCCACCCCACCCAAGGGAGCTGAGCGCTGAATTTCTTTCCCTTCACCATAGAACATTTTTCAAATAAGGAATGAAAGAGAAGAGACACAGCTTTCCATTTTCAGGAGTTTCTTCCTCCCGGGCCGTTGTGTCCGTACACGAAGCAACGTGAGTGCACATCTGTGCGCATCTGTGTATGTTCTGTATGTAGATGCATGTTACAGGCGTGTGTGAAAAGGGGAAAGCAAACGAGCGGGGCTGGGGAGTGGTGAAAAACTTCCCAAATGCTTTGTGCGTGTCGTATGTAACGGTTACATTTTTTCCCCAGGTTTGCTGGGGCAAACATGCGGGAGAGAAAATGAAATCCAGATTTGTAATTCCTAGCAGGAGAAATGCGATCCTTTTCAGTGTTTAAGTAATATTTCCTGTAAAACCTATGCGGCCATCTGCAAAGCTGTTTCCAGACACACTCCGAAGCCGAGGGCCGCGGGAGGAGGTGGCGAGCCGGCAGCCCACCTCGGGAAGGCGGCGGGCGAGGCTTCGGGAAACTTGCACTCGGGCTTGGCTGAGTGTTTCAAGTCGTGCACAGTTCACGATCGGTGTCACTTACTGCCGGGAGGGCGGCTGGGAGGGCCCGCGTGCACACCGCGCTGGGACAAAAGGGCAGGCCCATTATTTCCTCGATCCGGAGCTCGACGTGGCTTCAAGAAGCTGGGGTGGCATTTCGTCTTTCAGGGGCTCCAAACTGAGACTGTCCAGGGAGACAGAGCCAAGGGGAAGCCAGTTGGCTACACAACACAGACGCTGAAACTTTCTGGCTATTTAAGCCCATGATAAAATTCTGTTTTATTGTTGATCTCCAGGGTCACTTTATGAATTCATGTTAGTAAAATGTTACAGCCCTGGTATAATAATCACTTTGTGAAAGGTCCTATTTTTCCAAAATCTCATCGTGTCTGAATAGTCAGGAAAAAGGCATCTCTCCTCTAGGAATTTCTGTTTAGTTTTGATTATTTTTAGAGTATTAATCTCTGTGCCCTACATCCAATGCCAGTCTTCAAACCAGCACTGATGAGTTCCTTTCCAAGAGATTTACATTTTTAGGGTAGTACAAGATGGCTTTAAGTGGACTTTATATATTCTGTGAATCTTATCAGTGCATCAATAACTTTTTTGTTTTTGTTCGGTTTTGCTGGTTGGTTTTGTTTTCTCGAGGTCTTATGTAAAGTTTTGCCGGACCTGATAGGGGTACCAATCAGCAGCTGGCTGTGATTTCTTCTTCTTCTTTTTTGAAGATTTTATTTATTTATTTGACTGAGAGAGAGATCACAAGCAGGCAGAGAGGCAGGCAGAGAGAGCGGGGAAGGAGTCTCCCTGCTGAGCAGAGAGCCTGATGCGGGGCTCGAGCACCAAGACCCTGAGATCAAGACCTAAGCCAAAGGCAGAGGCTTTAACCCACTGAGCCACCCAGGTGCCCTGTGATTTCTTCTTTAATGAACAGCACAGTGTTTTTTGGATTACACATTCGAATTTTTAAAATAGAACCTTAGACGCAGCACTATTGAAAATATTCTTCCAAGTGGACACAGCAGCAAAAATCCCTGATTCCTATGTTGGGCTTGTCATTGAGAAACAGTAGTGGACTTAACATTACTTTTACTTAAAAAGGTTTTCTTGAAAACAGCTCTTTTCCTGCGGCGCCACAACTTCCCTTGCTTATGCACATGTTTCTCCATTTACTTCTCGCCCCTCGTTCTGGCCTCTTCTCTGAATTTTGGTTGTTTTCTTCTCTGCTCCCAAACTGAGTCTGAGGGTGAGTCAGAGTTGAGTGTAAGCACAGTCTGGAGGAATTTATTCCAGGATCCGGAACACATATTTCTGCGAACAGAATCTCCTCTTCCCCCGCCGCACTGATGAACCCAGAGACCTTCAGCAGCTGCCATATCACGTCGCTGAGGGTCCCTATCATGTTCTAACTCCTGCCCCAGAGCTCGTCTTTAATAGTCGAGAAGTGTGAAAATCCGGGCGGCGGGGCCGGTATTGATGGAAGCCAAGTGTGCGTTTACTGGTGGGCTCGCTCTTACTACGGAGGCCGTGGTCTAACACTTTCTGGCAAGAGAAATGGTGACACTTTACTGCTCAGAGAAGTGTCCTCTGACATTCCTCCAAGTGGATACCCTGATTTCAGAGGCGGGGTGGGGGTGGGGGAGCTCCTCACAGAGGGTCTGTCCGGCTCCGGGTGTGATCTGAAGAAGACTGCCCGGCAGCCCTGGGCCCAGGCTCCAGCAGAGACCGACAGGCAGACAAGTTCTGTGGTGAAACAGGGCTCCTTTTCCCAGGGAAAGCTTTCTTTATTCCTGCACTTTCCAGCCAGAGGGTCACTTGCAAAGGGGGGAACGTCTCCATCCACCTGGGTTAGGGATGCTCCAGACATCGGGTCATACTCACAGTGCGGATGGTGGTTTGGGGGGAACGGCACGCTGCAGTGATGAGAGATGAACATGCAGTCCACCATGGGCACATCTTTGTGCGGGAAGGGTGGAGGCCGTGCGGTCCAGGGTGCGGTTGACACAGCCTCGTTCCACCCCGCGCCCGTCCGCCGCCTGTGTCTCCGGGCGGCCCGGCCTGCTGCTTTTCCCTTCCGTGTTCAAGGCGTAATCTTTCAGATTCACAGAAAGGCTATGGCTGAAACCGCTCATGGACGTCAGCTTGTTTTGGACCCAGAACCGTGAAATCCAGAAGTCTTTCAAGGAGTGCTTCCTTCCCGGCAGGAGGGGGTGGTTTTGGTATTGATCGACACCCAGGTCTTATCGCTCCTGTCGGGTTGCTGCTCAGGAGCTGGTCCCAATGCCCCAGCCTCGGGGGGCCCCCACAGGGCCTCCCTGAAGGGGCGAACTGACGAAGAAAGCAAGTTGCCATGAGTGTTCACTCCTCTCCTTCTAGTACCAGCTTGCTCTGTTGTCACATAGAAAGGACTGTCTCAGAAAAACCATCCGGGAGAATTATAACTCAGCGGGTATGTTCTCCCGCTTCAGAACATATAGGGACAAGCTTAGAATCCTTCTTTTCTTTCCTTTTCTTTTCTCTTTTCTTTTCTTTTCTTTTCTTTTCTTTTCTTTTCTTTTCTTCTTTTCTTTTCTTTTCCTTTCCTTTCCTTTCCTTTTTCAATATTTTATTTATTTATTTGAGAGACAGAGAGAAAGAGCATGAGCCCAGGTTGAAGGGCAGAGGGAGAGGGAGAAGCAGACTCCCGGTGAGCAAGGATCCTGACATGGGACTCGATCCCAGGACCCTGGGATCACGACCTGAGCCGATGGCAGATGCTTCACTAACTGAACCACCCTGGTGTCCCCTTACTTGCCTTACTTTGGTTTCTCACTTTAGGTTGCTATTAGAAAAATAAAGCAGAAATCTAAATTTGGCTCCTTGGACTTCATTCCATTTTTCCTCCAGGGGAAAAGAGCAAATATAACGTGTGGGGAGAAGTTCCCTAGGAGAGTCCACGCCTGCCTCCTGAATCGGCCTGGGGTGGGGGTCTTCCAAGGTGGGAGTGGGGGGCAATCGGTTGGCATCCTGGGCGTCACTATGTAAGCCCAGCCAGGCTTCGGCACAGGTCAAACAAGGTCAACCAACAGTTTTAAGTCAGGTGCAGAGTAAACAAATGTAAATGTTAAATATGGTGATTTACGGCTGCCTTTCATTAAGTTCTTCCTTAGGAGGCAAACGTTTTATGGAGCACTGGGGAACCTTAGAATGGGTCAGATGTAGTTCTCAAGCAAGACATATTATAGCCATTTTCTCACACATCCAGCTTCATGATACAGAGCCCAACAGAAATGTCGACTTGGCCTGGAAAGTGTTACCTAATTACATGGGTGGCACTTCCGGGGCAGGAAGGGGTCAGGTGCTTCTAAAGCTAAGAGAGGTCACGCAGGTGCGGCGCTGGACACGGACCCAGGTGGCCTTGGGTACTTGCCTGTCTAGATTCTAAATGTGGGAACTTAATGGAAATTAATTCATTTATTCCATCTTTATTTGGAAATTTTCCTCATTTGCTTTCAGGGCCTCTAGTCTCCTAAGCAGAGTTAAACTCAATCTCCAGGACACCAACGGGAAGACTCCGCCTGTGGAAGTGTCGCCAGATATCCAGAAAATGCCGTCTTCGGCCGGGAGCTGGAAGCCTGGAACGGGGAGCACCTTGATGTGGGCAGCTCTTACCTTGCCCAGGCTTTGCCTGTCACCTGCCAGTGGTTGTTCCTGCAAGGCTTTGGCTGGACACTTGCATGGTGCATTACTGGATGTTTCTATTTCCACAGTCCTAGCAAAATGAGACTATCCAAGAATTGCCTCTTCCTTCATTTCCTTCACCCCCTTAGCCAGGTGGTCCCCACCTTGGCTTTTGAGGTCGAAACCTTAGTTCTTCTGTGCGTCCCATGTTAGCCGTGGGCAGCCCCTTCCTCGTAGCTGACAGAGCTCCCGGACGCTGGGCATTGCTCACTCCAATCCCCTTTCTCCACCCTCCCTTTCATGATGGGCAGTGTCTCAACTCCCTTCCCTCCCTCTCCTTGCCAAGCAGATTCTGGAAAAAGAAATTGGAGGCATCAAAAGGGTGTGCCCCAAAGTCATAGAGACGGAAAGTAGATTGGAGGCTGCGAAGGGCTGGGCTGGGGGGGTGTTTGGAGTCATTCCTCAATGGTTACAATTTCTGTTTGAGGCAATGGAGAAGTTCTGGAAATAGCGGTAATATTTGCATGACATTGTGAACGTGACAAATGCCATGAATCATGCACTTAAAGTGTTTAACATGGCACATGCTGTGTTAGGGATATTTTTACCAAATGAAAAACTGTAAGAAGTTCTGCCCAGGACAAGGGCTGAGGTCCTGGCCCAGGAAGCCACTAACTTTGTGGAACTGTCCCCAGTCTGGGGGTCTGTCCTGGTTGGGGACACACCTCCTGGGGTCACAGGTACCTCCACTCCAGTCTCAGAGCACGCCAGGGCTTCCCTGAGTCAGCCAGCCTGCGCAATTCAAGTCCGGCCAGTAAAGGGGGCAGGTCCAGCGGGGGTCTGTGAGCCCTCTTGGGGAAGACAGGCGTCTGCCAAAATGAGCTGACCCAGGAGGAAGGGTGGGGCCCTGGGCTGCCAGGGATCACGTCCACAAACGTGACAGTGGATCCCATCCTCCAAAGCAATAGTAAGTTGTGCCCGGATTAGGGACACAGGGATCCTGTGACAACAGTTTGGGTCCAGCAAACAAGAGGCATTTGAAAGCATATTTTTGGTGTCACCATGTGTACTTAGATTTTGATCTCTTTCGTTCTTTCTTTTTTAAGATTTATTTATTGATTTATTTATTTATTTGGCTGACAGATCATAAGTAGGCAGAGAGGGCAGGCAGAAAGAGAGGGGGAAGCAGGCTCCCCGCCAAGCAGAGAGCTGATTCAGGGCTTGATCCCAGGACCCTGAGATCATGACCTGAGCCGAAGGCAGAGGCTTAACCCACTGAGCCACCCAGGTGCCCCAATCTCTTTATTTCTTTGATGAGAAAATAACGAGAACTAGAAAGGGTTTGTCTGAACGGCCTCGTCTGGAGTCCCAGTGAAATATCCATTTGCGGATGATAGTAATACGTGGCGTGGGGATGAGACCCCAAATCACAGAGCTCTGGTCACCCTCGGTTTAGTTCCCTCCTTTCTTCCGGGCCACGTGGCTTTCTTCCAGCTTACCCTGCTACATGCTTATTAAAGGCCTCCATGGTGGGGCTCTAGGCTGAACTGGTCCCAGGTAGGCTTAGACTGGCAGATTGCAAAATCCTAAGAAATGCAAATTTTCACTTCCATTTCCCATCATAGAGTAAAGTAGAATTAAAAAAAAAAAAAGAAGAAGAAAGAAAAGAAAGAGGTTGTAGTGCATTTGAATAAAGAAATCTGGATTCACCCAGTATCCAAGCAGAGTCAGGAAATGTGGCATGAGATTAGGTCTTCCTAATTAAAGGGACTAATAGGTACCAAAACGAGTTGAAATTTGCGATACCTATTTTTTTTTTTTTTTTTTCCGTAATTTGCCTTCTGGATTCCTGGTCCAGAAGCTTGTTTTAAGAATTGTTTTTGGTCCCACAAGTCAGCTAACCTCTCAAATGAGATTAAAATCTTTGGGTTTGGTAAAGTTTGCATAAATATTTTAGATAGATCCATCTTTAATTAGGTTATAACATTATAAAGTGCCACGCAGCATTCTCTTCTCACAAATTAGACCTGAGCCCCACAAACAAATTAATTTGTTTTTCAGGGTTTTGACTGGGCTCTGGGCTACACTAGCTTTCTACCAAGGACTCGTGACCCTCTGGATTTCAAATGCCTGAGGGTAAAAAGCAATTATAAAAGCATGACTCCCCCAGATCAGCTTTCGCCTCTGCCTTGTCTGTGTTTTATTGATGGGAGATTGAAGGAAGATTCAAATCAGCCATCCTTCAATTCCTCACCAGCAGCAAAATGCAGAAATCATTAGCTTTTCCTGTGTAAAAGACTTTGTCCTGCCTTATTATTCAAAACTGCTTGCTTGTATGACTCAAAAAGGGCATGTTGAATATTTATTTCTAATTTTCAGCACTGGTAAATATTATATCGCTTTGTTCCCAATGTTCTTTTTATTTTGCAAATTTTATAGCAATTAATTAATGCGGCGCCATTATTAGCAATATCTTCCCGGTTTTCACTGCCTGCATTTAAGATGATATCGCTCATAAGGACTTTTTGGCATGATTTCACAGCCAGAGAGTGTTTGAATTATAAGATCAGTTCTAGGTGAATAAGAACTTGTTCTCAGTGGAGAAATCTTTTATTGCTACTAGAACACTATGTTGCAAAGCTTGCCTTGTACCCCAGCAGCTAATTTCATTTCATTTTATTTTATTTATTTAATTGAAGCCATCACCCTCCCACCAAAAAGACAAGGAAAGAAACTTGATATGAAAATAGGCGGTTGTCTGACTTCAAACCAAGAGTGGGGAGTAAGGACTGGGGGTTGGAGAATCCAGAGGGAGGCTAATGTCATTCACTGTCAGCAGAGCCCCCCCCAAAGGAGAGCAGAATAATAAAAATAATCTTCATTATTTCGCAACATGTTCCTATTCCTAATTCACAAGGCTAATTTTAAATGCTGCTATTCCGATTTTATTGGTGATGTAATTTTCTATCTCGTAGAAACCTGAATTCTATTGATCAATAAAAAATAACGAATATTCTGTGAGTAGGATAAATACAATGTTCATTTGGCCCATGAATTTGATCAATATCTCTTCCTAAACTCTATTCTTAAAGCAAAATATGTCTTTTTTTTTTAATGACTCTTCAAATGATCTTCATTTTTCTTTTGTTAATCCAGAGTTAAAAAGGACACATCAAGAAGGCGCTCCTTAGAGACCTCTGAGAGGGTGAGGTCCAGGTGACTCTGGGGGGAACTAGAGGTGGTGGCTTGTGGGGAGTCTGGGGCAAAAGCCCCTCTCGCCCCAGGGCTTTGGGGGTGAAGGAAGGTCAAGAGCCAGGATGGTAGGTAGCCTGTGCTCAGTCTGGGCTGGGGAGTCCTCAAAGTGTGCGTCGGAGGAGGGAAAGGAGACGGGGAAAGAGAAACAGACGACAGACACCATAGCAGTTGATGGGGACAGCTGACAGAGCCGAGGAAGGCTCCTCTCAGCCGAGAGTCTGGGCTATCAGAGCAGAGGAAAGCCTCAGAGAGCCCGAGAATGGCTCCGCTCTTGCACTCTTGGAGCATTAACAACTTCCTCCTGCCGCGTCTAGAGCCGCTTGGAAGACTCATGGTTCCCTTCTCCGGTCCAAACACTTTAGCTGAGTGACAAAGTCAAGCAGCCCCGTGACGCAGGGGCCGCTCCAATGGCCACTTAATGCTGGGGCTGGTGAGGTTTGGAAGGGACAGCCACCACCTGCAGACCCCCAGCTGGCAAGGGCCACATCCTGGGGCGCACTTGCCATTGGAATGCACACTGACTGACGCCCCTGGCGGGGGCTGTCTGGTGCGCGGATCCCCAAGAGACGGCTCCCCTACGCCAGAAGGTCACGCAAGCTAGCATTCAAGGGCATGCAAATCACTCATTCCTCGGTGAAAGAACAGGGCACAGTCCTGAGCTGTGGGCAGGGGCCCCCCAGGAGGACCGGGGGAAGCGGTCAGCCCCACCTCCGCTCTTGCCATCTGCCTCCCTGGGGTGAGGAGGAGGAAGGAACATTCCTTCGGGCCCGCTGGAGCCCGAGCAGCCGCAACAGCCCTGCCTCCACCTCTTCTCGCATCTCTAGGGCTCGGTCTGGAGTAATTTCGTCAAACTGCAATTTTGAATAGCCAGTGCTTTATTTTTGGAATCCCAGAATGTGAGCCGGGTTTAATGAACCTCAAGCTATAATGTTTTACTTCTCCTTTGACAAAAATTTGTATTCCATATTTTAAAAATTGCACTCATTCTGCCAGTTGGTGTTACTAGCCAAGCATGACCCATCCGTGCGGCATTTCACAAAGTGTACTTTTTCTTGGTCACAACGTCTTTGTAATAGTTTAGCCATATGCTGAGTGAGGTTGGATGAACGTGCAGGTGGGACTCGCATGAGTTAGAGGGCAGGTCACTCTGGACTTCCTCAGTGCGCCCTGGATCTTTTCTGCTTGCTGTAAATTCACCCACGTGTTCAGAATGTTGATGGCAAGAGGCAGTAACACTCGTCAAAGACCGCAACTCCTGAACAGCCTTCTCGGCTCTGTGGGCCAACAACCCGGTGTTCTCTTTACCTCCAGCTGTTTTCTTGAACACGCTGGTGAGACTTCAACATGGACCACCTCACCAGGAGAAGATGTTTGGTGCCCACCGGAACAAGATAAACTTGTATTGTGTTCTCCTACGCAAATACACTTTTAGATTTTACAAAAAGATACGTGCTATGACTGCCTTATATGACCTTCGTCTCACGTGGGGGGCTCTCGGTGTCTTTATTCTAGCCCTGTGTTGTCAGTCGTTGAGGATTTTTCTTAACCGGTACATTTTGTTCTTATAAATATCCCTCTGAGGAACATAGCGTTGGCTAAATCTATGTGTGTATGTCCATGATTATTTGCATGCAGTGAACTACCAGAAGTGAAATCGCTTTATACTTTTCTTGCCAAAATGTTTTCCAGAAAGGTTGTATTGGCTTACCACCCCCTCCCCCGCCCCCCAACCCCTGATGCTAGGGCAGGGTAACGTTCTTGTGCTCATTCTCACAGGGATCTGTCTGTCTGTCCATCCACGCATCCACCCATCCTCTAACTGCTGTGAATATTTGTAGGTGACGGTGGTGGGGGGTGTTTTATCGTGTGAAAATTTGCATTTTTGAGCATCATGAGTTTTTTTCAGGATTTTGTTGCCTCTTGGTAAATGACCTGCTCAAATGTCCCTGGCTCCACTGAGGCTTTTAATATTTTTTGTATCAATTTGTAAAAGCTCTTCTTCTATGCTGTAGCATCCAGAGTTTCTCCATTCATTATTAGTGTTTTAATTTTTCTGTGCATTTTCTGACCACCAGCAGTATAACATTTTTATACAGTTTAATGTACCGATATTTTCCTGTCTAGGTTTGCTTTCTGTGTCATCCTCAGATAGGTTCCCCCCATCCTCATATGGTACAGATACTTTTATAATGTACTTTCTTCTATTTTTGATTTTATGATGATTCAAATCCCTTTGGAATTTATCTGAGGCCTGAATCTAATTTATTTTTTTTCCTAAATGAATACTCATTTCCTCTAATACCACTTATTTAATCTTGATATGAAACGTCACTACCGTATTCTTTGGTCTGCTTCAAGATGTTCTATTCTGCTCAATGGCTCTGTCTATCTCTGTGCGAGTAAAACATTGTCAGTTAATGTTTACTGATGTTTGCAAGCCCCCCTCATTCTTCTTTGTACTTTAATAGATTTTTTTTTTTCAAGTGAACTTGAAGATTGTTATGTTACCTTCAAAATATTCCTGTTGGGAATTTTATGGGAATTACCTTAAATGTGTAGATTAATTGGGAAAAAAGGATTGACTTATTTAGTATTCAGGGTCTTTCTTATAGGAAATTTCTTAACTGATTGCTAGTGACTTTATTCTTTGGTTGCTAAGAGCACCTGTTGAGAGGTCTGTCCAATCCATGGAATAATAAACTCCACCATAGTTTCATTGCCTCCTTTTGTCTACCTCCATCTTCATTTTGGACTTTTTGGGGGCTCCTGGGTGGTGCAGTCAGTAAAGCATCTGGCTCTTGGTTTCGGCTCAGGTCATGATCTCCGAGTCCTGGGATCAGGCCCCACACTCAGAGGATGGCCTGCTCAAGATTCTCTCTCCCTTTATCCCTCCCCCGCTCACACACACACTCTCTCCCTCACATAAATAAATACATATTTTTAAAAATAGTGGGAATTTTTCATGCAGATGATTATTTCTCTTGTTCGCTTTTCCACTTCTAAGAGATTTTTGACATTTTCATTTCGGTTTCATTGTTAGGTAAGAATGAATTTGGATATCAACCCTTGAATGTTGTTTTCTTCCTCGCTACCATTTTTTTTTTACACTAATTCCCTTTTCCTGAAATAATGGTTTTTATTTTTTGGCTTGCTGAAGTTCATCTTTCAGTGATACTCCTTTAGAATGGCACATGGGGGCTTATAATGGGTCAATCATACACAGAATGGTTTAGTACCAATATAATTTCCCTCAAAACTTGGCAGATAATGTTCTGTTGTGTTCTAAATGTGTTCGCTTAGCGTATTTGAGGACAAGATTGATTTAGTATTAGAAATAGAAGCAGTGTCTGAACGCGCCCGATCTCGTCTGATCTCGGAAGCTAAGCAGGGTCGGGCCTGGTTAGTACTTGGATGGGAGAAATAGTAGCAGTGTAACTTTCCTGCCCTCCCCCCACCTAGAAGACAGGGATATTTAAAATTTTCACCATATGTCTATGTGGATCATGTGTTGTTATTGTGATTACTATTTTGATGCTGGGGAGTTCCTTACCTATAAAAATGTACAGTTAAGGGGAAGAAAAAGAAAAAGTTCTTCGACAAAAAGAAAATCCTTTACTCATAGTTTTTCTCTGCACGCTTCTTCTGGAATTCCTAATACACACATTAGGAAGTCCCGAGACTTCCTCTGGGCGCCATCTTTCTGTTCACCGTATTCCTACTTTGTACCTTTGGATCCTGGGAAAACATAAACAGTGAATAAACTGTAGAGTGTTTTCTGGGTTTCCCAGGGTGTTCTTTGCTAGTTTCTTTATTAAAAGAACACCACACACACACACACACACACACACACACACACACACAGCTGCCTTTTCTTCATTCCCTTTTCATAGGTGCACATTCTCTTCAGTGCTGAGAGAGAAATAGACATCCTTTGTGTCAAGCAGACCCTAAGGGGCCCACATGTTCACACCCTGTATCCACACCTCACCTTGGGTGTGGGCAGGAGCTGTGGCTGGCTTTTAACTATAGGATATGTCAAAGGTGATGAGGCTATGTGTATGTATAACCTCCCATGATGAGGTTATGTCACATGGTAAAGGTAAGAAGAAGTCGTTCCCAAGTGCATGTGTGTGTGTGTGTGTGTGCGCACGTATGTGTGTGTGTGTGTGTGTGTGTGCGTGCATGTGAGTGAGTGTATGTACATATTGCTCATGTTCATATGCATAAGAGGCAGGTTCACTGGGGTCCTTGGAACAGCAGGCCGCCATGTGATGAACAGCCAAGGAAAGGAGCTGCAAGGCAGGGGCCGCAGGGAACGTGGGAGCAACAACGGAGAAGAAACTGAAACCCTCAACTCAGCCACAGGGGAATGATCTCTGTCAACAACTCGAGAGAGGTTGGAACCAGATTCGGCCACAGCTGAGCCTCTGGATGAGAACGCATCCTGGCCAGCACGGTGTTTGCAGCCTTCTGAGACCCTGGGTAGAAGATCCAGTGAGGCCCTGCTCAGACTCCCGACCCACAGAAAGTGAGAGGTATTAAATGGGCACCATTTTAAGGCCCTAAATTTGTGGTGATTTGTTACACAGCAAGAGCAAAATGATGTTCTTACACTTTACTGCTATTTCCTGAGGAGCTCAGTTTCCTAGGGGAATTTTTCTTAGGACTTTTCAGAAGGTCCATTTCTTTTGAAATTCTTAATCTTTTCAAATACCCAGGAGATCGCTCACTAAATATTGTTCTCAGGGGCATCCTGGGAAGTACTGGGCCCTAGTAAAATATTGTAGGCCCACATAAACAGTAATGCGAATTTCTCAGATTTACTGATGTTCACCTTTGTCAGAATGGACATCTTTTTTTCCTATTTCTTAGGTAGCCTGGTGTTGGAGAATTGGGGTGTGGCCTGGCTCATCGTGGAGTTTTCTCATAAAGAGCTTGTCTCCCTACACTGCAATTAGAACAGTCACAGATTCTGAGCTCCCTGTCATCACCTCAAGGGACTGTGTGGGTTCTGGAGGCTTGGAGGTTGCCAGTATCTCAAGTGTCCAGGGCCTGAAACCCTGAGCTAGCCCAGGGCTTGGTGGAGGGTCAGGCTGGAGGAGGGTGCTTTCTCCTCTGTCCCCAGGTCCTGAACTATGTCTCACAGAATTCCTCCAAGTCTCTTGGGTTTGCATCCTATCTTTCCTATTTTCTGCCATGAACAGATTTCTTCCCATTTTTATATTCCTTTGAATATCTGAACAATCAATGTATGGGGTTGGTTCAGTCACTCAGCAAAAATCCTTTAAAAGCTGGTCTGTAAAAAGAATCTAGATAGTCATTTTGCATTTTAATTATCTAAAGCTTTTGACAGGCTATAGCAAATGGAAACGGCTTCTCTTTGATGGTCCAAAATGGATGTGTGAGTATGAAATAGCTGAAAATTTTAGTTTGAGCACATTAACATTTTTCTTAATCTAAATATTAAGTCCTGTTACATCTCATCCATGATATTAGTGGACAGTCTGGAAATGATTTTATTGTCTTCTTTGGCCATAGGCTGCATTAGAACAGTCCACGAAAAGCAGGAGAAGCTCCGTATTATGCTGGTCAATCCTATGTCCTCCCCACTGCTTGACCCCCTGAGAGTCCACGCCACTCTTGAATGTGAGGCCTTGCCCGGGCCTGGGCTCTGTGGTACTTGTGGGTCGCTGCAGTGTCCTTTGTGGGAGTCATTCTGACATGCAGAGCCTTTCCCTCCTCACCACCCACCCATTCCCCTGGCTTTTCCACCTCTCAGGGAAGGTTCTGGAGCTGAGGGTCTGAAAATCCCAAACCCTGTTCACCAATTTGCAGCTCTTAGAAAGCCAGTGAAGGGTGAATGAAGCTTTTCTCATACATTCGTCTAAAAAGAGAATGTAGCCTCACCATTTACCCCTCGAATTATCTCTGATTATTCCCACCAATGACCTTGACCATCCAAATCAGAGCCTGGATGAAGGCTGTCTTCAGTGTGGTCCTGAAATACAGAAATCTTTGTCTGTCATCTTGGCCATAGGGATCCCAGACCTCCAGAATAGTGTCTGAGAACAGTGGGTGGCTCATGGGATCTTTATCTCTGGTCCACAAAGAGGAAAGTGCAGAAACCTGGATGCAGTGTTTGGAAACCCAATTTTTAAAGCTCATGGACAATAATTAAAAATGGTTTTATAGATTATATATCTTTGGTTTTAAAAATTTATCTAGTAATTCATTTTTAGCTTACTCTACAAGAATTTCTTCACCAGAGAGTTGGAGAACAGTGTCCAAAAATAAAATCTGTCTGCTCTCCCTAGGGGTCTGGGGAGAGGAGTGGGGAAAAGCAAATTCCACTTAATTCTTTCTGAATCTACAGCGTGAGAAAGTAACCATAGCCTGAAAGCATCGGTTTCTTGTAATAAAGCATCCTACTGGCTCATCCACCATTGTTGGAATTGAAAAGGAACACTGTTTGGGTGAGGTACCGGAAACAAAAGGATCTCAACATAATGGTTATTTCTACCTCTACAGAAGAATTGTGGGTGAGCCAACAGGAGCTTTGCTTCACTGAAGCAAATGATACTCTTTACAAATTGATGTCTTTTTCTAAAAAATGCCACATCCCCACAATGTGAGTCTTCTTTCTATAATGTGGTTCTTTGCATCTTGATATGATATGAAGCAGAGTCAACAACCACGGATCTTGGTAGCGTGTATATGTTTTGGCTGAGTCAGATTTTTCTTATAGACTTAATCTCTAAAGCTAAGATAATTCTCTCTTGAGAGGTAAGTTGAAAAAAATAGTTTCTTAAATTGTTGATCAGGAAAAAAATTAATAAAAATTCCATTCTCATTACTATTGTTAAGACTCTTTTTATTACTGGCCACTTGCAGGAGAGTCACTTGAATTGTTTTGCTTCAAAATCTAACTATTCATATATATTTTTTAAATTTTACTTTTGGTATTCCAGCTTGGGGCATAAGAACAATTAGGACAATTTGAAATATATTAAAACTAAAAGAAAACACTAAAAACATAAAATCTGGTGGCTATAAATTATATATAATGTATACACAGTAGTGGGTGTAAATGATGATTAAAGACACCAAATTAGTTAGGTGGATCTTAAATGTTTTCAATTTTGGCAACTGACAGTTGATTAGAAAGTGATCTTGGACCGAATTTTATGCAAAACAATCTTACTTTGTACTTCGTTTTCTGATTGCATGCTTTCTGCCCACACCCCCTCTGGATTGGTCATTTATCTGAGGTGATATCAAAAGGAGGCTATAGTTTTGGGCGGCATGATTGCGACCACAGAATTTCCAACTTGGAGGATGGCAGGATTGAGCTTGAAGGATGGGCTTGCTGATCTTGGCCTGGACCACATGGGGTTACTGGGAGGGCTGCTTTTGTCTTCCCAAAACAGCTGTAGTTTGGTGAATGTGACACCTCCAGGGGAAAGGCCCTATCTCCCTAAAACCACCCCTGGAACCCTGGTCCCCAAAGAGGTCCCCCCCGCCGCCCCAGCCTCCTTCAGGCTCCCCTGCTGGACACTTTCAATCTGGACTCAATCAGCAAGTCAGACTATCAGGACAGACATGCTTACAGGGCTTTGGAGACAACAAAAGAAAGCAGAGGAAAACCATGCTTTCAGTTAAGGCCTTTGAAATCAGTTCAAATCTGTGCTTTCCATTTGGGGCTCTGCTGGGAGGTACAAAGCTTAGACTGTCATCATAAGACAGGGGATACTTCTCAAGTGATTCTCTAAACTCTCAAGATCATCAGGAGCCCGTTGGTCTACGTTCCTCTCTCCTGCTCATTAGGCACAGATGCCCCATTCTTTTGAGCTTAGTCATCAAATCCCACAGAGTAGAATTCAACAAGTGCCCTGTTACTCCCCTGGTAGGCAGAGGACATATCATTCCAGGTGGGAACCTGCCCTTGATACCCTCTCCTACCTTAACAGAAAGGAGGAATACACAGACAAATGTAGGTGTTTCTTTAGTCTGGGAAACTTTTTATCTTTGTCTAAAAATATCCGGCCAATTACAACAGTAAACAATAGACTTAGCATTTCATAAAGACAGTTGCACGGGTGTGTGCCTGCCGTCCAGCCTTAGGTGTGTAGACGTCAAGGCTGCGGACCCAATACCAGATGAGTTCTGTTTAGGCCTAAGCTTTAAAGCCACATTGCAGGGGTCAAGAGCAGACAATAACCCAAGAGATTTCTATGTCAATGCTTATCAGGGTAAGGAATTCAACCTCCGGCCAGATGAGATGATGTGTTTGTAGCATGGAAATTCTGACACATTTACAAAGTCTTGTTGATTTCAAATCCACTGAAATTTGTTTTTCCTTTCATGTCTGCTCAAGCAGGGGGGACACTGGTAGAAAGAAATCTTATCAGACTGCAAGTTAGTTACTTTCAGTTCCAATAATTGTAGATTTCAGAGTATCAATTTCTGGTGCTCTAAAGCATGTCCACCCTTCTGCTTCTACAAATTGATTAAGCTTTTTATTTGATATCGCAGGGGCCCCTGGAGAGTTCTGACCTGTATTTCAACCTTTGAAGAAATTCATATCCACAAGATATTTCTGCTGGGCAATCTTCAAGGTCATTAATATAATGCTTAGAAATTTTCAGCTGAAAGTAGATGTAATCAGAGCCTTTCTCTGTGTGTCTCCTCATAGAGTGATTTAAAAAGTGTTTTGCCTTTTAAGTTCCTTAGAAAGCCAGCCTTTATTATATTTTCTTCACACCTTTAAATGCAGGCAGCCAAGGGGATTTTAGGACAAAGTATGATAAAATTAGTACTGTAAAATAAATGTAAACTAACCCAAAGGGTATAAATTATAAATGTTGGTTGGTAAAAGAAAGTTGAAGAAACAATTTTAATGTTCTTTATATGGTTCTGTGTATAAATATATACCAGACATTTTGATAGGAACTTAAATACATATGTATAGTGTATGTTTGTGTGTATGAATGCTATGTGAAGGTGACCACAGAGTAGAAAGAATTGGGTGAGAGGAAAATGTTTTGTCAGTTTTTTTCACTGTTGAAATGTAATATCATACTCAGAAATTTGGAGATGAGGATGGCAAAGGTAAGCAGCTGAAATGTTTGGGTCACCCATGTTATGCCTGTTCACAGCATAAGACACAGTAATAAAGTGGCGTATGTTCTTGGGGCCAGTCTATCAGTTAAAAAGGACCTGAGAAACAATGAAAGCTGAGGATTTACGTGTGAGTCAGGAAAAGTAGAGGCCCCCTCCTAATTACTGTGACCATTCACATTTCAGAGAGTAGAACCTTGCGGAAGGGCACCATGACCAGCTGCTAAACATGGTTGCAGAGGGAGAGCATGTCTGACAAAGACTGCCCTTTGGAGCTGCTTTGAGATATGCCATTGTTCTATTTCATGAATCCATCTAAGCACTTCACTTACCATATAAACATCTCAGTCACTCTTTTTAAGGCATTTCTAGGAAAAACAAAACCAAAAAAACAAAAACAAAAAAACAAGGCTTAGAGAACAGTAACACTTCAAAACCTGCTTTGTTAGTCATCAGATTGAGATTCCAATCTAATCAACAATAGCTCCTTCAAGTGACAGGAGGGATATAGGCAATACCCTTTCTTCCCAGAAACGTGCATCACAAAGAAGTGTTTGGCCCACATGCCTGAATGAACTCCCTCCCTCCCACGTGCCACAGTCCTGGCTACAGACATTTGTTGAGGAAAATGAACTACAAGAATGGTGGTATTAGAGAACATAGACCCCTAAAAAGTAGTAAAAGATAATCCCATGGCTTGGCTTTCTTTAAATGGCAACAATTTAAGGACCTAGGATCTCTGATTATAGATGGGATTTGTCTATTTCACCCTGTATTTCTGTCAGTTTCATTCATGAATTTTGATATTTTGTTACTAGTCACAACATAATGAGGATTTTTTGTCTTCAAGATGAAGAATGGAGTATCTTTTTTTTTTTTTTTTTTTTTTTTTAAGATTTTATTTATTTATTTGACAGAGAGAGATCACAAGCAGGCAGAGAGGCAGGCAGAGAGAGAGGAGGAAGCAGGCTCCCTGCCGAGCAGAGAGCCCGACGCGGGGCTCGATCCCAGGACCCTGAGATCATGACCTGAGCCGAAGGCAGCGGCTTAACCCACTGAGCCACCCAGGCGCCCCTCTTTTCTTTTTCATTGTGTAATGCCTTCCTTTATCCCTCACGCATAGCACCCTTCACCTTGAAACTGACCTGGATGTTCACACATCTGAGCTCTTCAGGCTTCCTCCTAGCCTTACCCTTCTCCAGTCTTCTATTCTCCTTATATTTATAGCATCTCTTGGTCACTCTTTTTAAATCCAGTATTACAATCTCTGCCTTTTAGTTAGGAGTTTTTAGTTCATCTAATTTTAATGTAGTGATTAATGTAGGTTGGGTTGTCTATCATCTTCCTTTGTTTTCTTTTTGTTGTCATTGTTGTTCATTTTTTGCTCCTTTTCTGTCTTCTTTTGTGTAAGCCAACTTTTTTTTTTTTTTAAACTGTTCTATATACTTCCTTTTTGGCTTCTTAGCTATACTTTGTGTGTGTGTGTGTGTGTGTGTGTGTGTGTGTGTTACTAGTAACAGACCTACAAAACTTATCTATTTAGAATCTACTACTGTACTTTCTCACATGTCACATTTCATCCTTAACATCTGACACTTTGCATTTCTCATTTTACAGTTCTATCATTCCACGAGACACCTGACACTGCTCCCCGAAACAAACTTCATACTTTATAGTTTAAAAATGGAAAAACCACACAATAGTATAATTCTATTCAACCCCCACACTTTGTGAAATTCCTGTCATATCTTTTTATTTGTATATTCATTATAACCTTACCTTACAATTTTTTTGGACTTAAATGTTCATTTTACTTTTAAGTAGACTGTAAGAAGTAAAAAAAGTATAATTCTTAATTATTTACCCATTTATTTACCATTTTTGTCTTCTTGTTTCTTTCCTATAGATTCAACCTTCCATTTCTTTCCTTTGGCCTAAAAAATACCTCTTAACATTTATTGTAGGACAGATTGCTGATAATGAAATCATTTAGCTTTTGTTTATCTGAAAATAGTGTCATTCCACTTTAGGTTTTGAAGGATATTTTCAGTGGAGGTGGTAGAGTTTAATAGTATTCATCCCATTTCTTTAAGCCATTTTATCATCGTCTTTTGGGTTCCTTTGTTTCCTGTACGAAATCAGCTATTGGTCTTATCCTTGTTCTCCTATATATAAGCTACCTTTGCTCTGTGGTTGCTATCAATATTTCTTCTCTGTCTTTAGTTTTTAATAGAATAACTATGATTTGTCTCATTTTAGTTTTCTCTGTAGTTATCTTGCTTAAGATTCACTGAACTCAATGAACTTAAATGAACTTAAATGAACTTAACCTCTTGAGGTTTTCCCCAGAAAATTTCTGGTATTTCCAATCATTATATCTTCAAAAAAATTTTTGCTGCCTCATTCTCAACTCTTCTCTTAAGGGCACCAAGAACATCTAACATTGTGCCACAGGTCTCTAGGAGTCTCTTTATTTTTCTTCAATATATTTTCTCTTTCTGTTGTTCAGATTGGATGATTTCCGTGGATTTGGCTACATGTTCACTGACTCTTTCCTCTCCTATCTCCAATCTGCTGTTAGGCCTAGATAGTGAGTTTTTACTTTTAGTATTTACTTTTAAGGTCTATAATTTCCATTTGGCTCCTTTTTATAGTTTCCATTTGTCTGCTGATAGCTATCTTTTCCATCATGAGGATAGTATTTTTCTTTAATTATTTGACCATTTTTTAAAAATTTGATTCTTTGAACATATTTATACCAGCCACTTTAAAGATTATGCTTCTTAAAATTAACATATGGGCCATCTCAAGTTTAGTTACATTAACTGAATTCAAATGCTCCTATTTATTTATATGTCTGATGGCTTTTCATTGAAAAATGGACATTGGAAATTATTTGTTATAGTGACCCTGGATTCTGTTATCTATCCCTGAAGAGAATTGGTTCTTGTTTTAGTAGGAAGCTCAAGTATAGGCTGATCACATTGACTTTTGTAGGCTTGGTTTTATGTTTTGTTTGTTCAGGACAGTGGAGCCTAAAGTTCTACCCACGCCAGTTGGGCAGAACTTAATATCAAACACTTTCTCCCTGCCGATAATATCTGAGTTTGGTATGACTCTGTTAGGATGATCTAGAAGAGCTCTTGCTCTAGGATGCAGTCTTTACTCCAAAGGTGAGGCCTGTGTGGTGACTCAATTGCATGCCCATGGTATGAAAGAGGTTTTCATGAGGTCTGTCCACTGTGGCAGGGCCAGAACTGCCTTTCTCTTGAAAAGCCCTGCTTGACTTGCCATGTCTTTGTGCTGTGGGCAGCCGTGTGTCATTTGCTATCTTGGCCCACACGTGCATAGCCCAATCCTAGCCTCAGACTCACATGGGTTTCCAATACCAATGCTGGGGCTCCTTCTTTTCTTTCTTCTTCCTCCTCTGTGGCACCATTTCCTGCCCTATGGATTTGTGTCATGAGCTGTTCTGCAATTTGAGGTATGTTTTCTAAACTCAATGGGATTGTGGGGTGCCTGGATTGTGGGGTGCCTGTGTGGCTCAGTGGATTAAAGCCTCTGCCTTTGGCTCAGGTCATGATCCCAGGGTCCTGGGATGGAGCCCTGCGTTGGGCTCTCTGCTCAGCAGGGAGACTGCTTCCCTTCCTCTCTCTGCCTGCCTCTCTGCCTACTTGTGATCTCTGTCTGTCAAATAAATAAACTCAATGGGATTGCTAAACTGTGTCATGGATGACAATGGTCTTTGGAAGGAAACTAGGGAAATTATGGGGCTCATGTCATCAGTTTTGTTTTGTTTTGTTTCGTCTCAGGGATGCTGAACTGATGTGTTCAGTTGTTCAGTACCAGCAAAGAATTGCCTCATACGTTTTTGTCCAGTCTTGTAGTTATGGCTACCGGACTGGTGGTCTGATACCTGTGACTCCAATGTGGCTGCCAGCAAATTAGCTTCATATCTTTTAATAAGTTTCTTAAGTGATTTTTATGTGCACATGAGAATTTGACAATTATAATTATAGGTGAGTCATGAATACCAATTACAATTGCAAGATGGAGTGCCATTATTGAAATTATTGACAATGTGTGCAAAATAACTTAACACAAGTCAGAGGCTGGGACAAAGAGAAGTAGGAAAAAGTGACTGTACTATCATTTCCTGATTTTCCTAGCAATAGAGTTCAATAGATATCACCTAAAGCTAAACTTTCAAGATTTAAATATTATTAAAATTACAAATATATCCTCTGGAATAGGCAGTGGGAGGTAGGAAGGAAGAGAAGGTAGAAGTAAAGAAAGTAAGCTTAACTCACCATTTTATAGAAAGGAAAGTCAATAGATACTATGTAAAATGGGTAAATGTGGGAATAAGAGTATGACTACATCTTTTAAAGTTATTGTGGTAAGTTCCAGAAGAACTAAATATGCTGAAACTATTAGAAGTGGCTTCTGGGGAATGGAAACTCGGTTGGGGAGGAAAGGTTTATTTTAATTTTTATTTTTTTCAACAACTTGAAATTTCACTGATGCGATATTTATTTACTTCTTTCCTTATTGATTTTATTATAGTAATATTAATTTCCTTCCTTCTTCATCTCTTTTACTACATATAGCATTACGGGTGATGTGTGTATATTTTAATTAAAAATAAAAGAATTAAATCAGATTTTGTTCTGTGTGTTCAAGTTTGAGTACAAGCAAGACACATTTGGTTAAGGCAAACCTCTCATTCAGGGTCTGGGTCACTGCCCATCTCCCCACGTACATCCATGTGGTTCAAATTACCATGATATCGACACAACTTCCAAGACCTGGAGGAAACCCCACAAATCAGCTGAGCACCCAGACATTTCTACTGTGAGATTTCAAACATTTAGATTATGAGAAATCTCAAAGATGTTAATAGAATTCATCCCTTTTCAGCTGGCTATTTGAAGACACAGTAGGGATGTGGACATCTGGTTGCCTCTTCCCAGCTGCTTCTCCATCTTCTCTCTCCCACATCACCTGACTCTGCTCTTCTTGGAGCCTCTGAAATAATAATAAAAAAAGAACGAGGAATCAATTAAAAATGCCTTTTACTGTGTGTCTGTCCTTGGCAGGGGCAACACAGCCCTTGCACTTAAAAGGAAACTTTAGAAAGACTGTTTGGGTTTAGAGAGCCAAATTAAATGTTGCCAGCGCTTCGCTCTCCGGCGACGTGTTTAAGTGGCCCCGTATTTCAGACAGCATCAATTGTTTATGATTTGCAACGTGGGTTGGGAGCATAGGTTGTCATTGAATAAAAGCAGCACCTTCCCAGCCTTTCCCAGGGCATTTCTTAGGGTTTGACATTCTTTTCACCTTGACATTTATGCTAAAATTTAGAGTGCTTGATCTTTCCCACTCTCGCTTCTTTTTTTTTTTTTAAACTAAATGGAGAAAACGATAAAAATCCTTGCAATCATTGTTAAAAAGAAGAAAAAAGACAGCTTCAGAGCTGCCTGTGAATGGCTCATTGCAGGGGAAACGCAACTTTCGGCAGCCATGAGGTCCTTTTGGGATAGATAAGAATAACGCTGGAGAATCCCAGACATATATTTTTGATGATGATATTAGAATGCATTATTCTGCAGATACTTCTAACCAAGTCCATGTCTACATTGCCTGGATCCTAGGAGAGAGAAGTGCAAAAGTTCTGTTGCTTTCCTTGGGAAAAAAATAATCGTGCTCCTAAGTACTCATAAATCCATCAGTCATTTTATCATCGGGGGAGTAAGCTTTATTTGACCCTTGGCATCTACCCTGTGCTATTACCTGAATTATTTGCAGGTGAGTCTGGATTATTTGCATGTTCATTACCACACTTGAGGGCCGTGATATAAGGCCAGACACATTGCTTATAGGAAGAAGCTGTAGCATCACTTTGCAAGAGTCAAACTGAAAACAGCCTTTTGGGATATTCTTTTTCAAAAGAATTTTATCCCAAACAAAAACATCCCTGACCAAATGGTCTTTACAGAAAACAGCCTCTTCTCCATTGTGGCTGGATCTGACTTAAAGCCTCCAGTACTCAATTTTCATAAGGGAAGGGCATAGAATTCAAAATAAAAGCAGCCCTAAAGCAAAACACACAAAACTTGCATGTATGCTGCAAATCCACTTGGCTTCTTTCTAAATTTTCTAATGGAGGATTCTCAAGAACGTTTGCTGAGGAGCTCTTCCTGTCTCTCTGCACAATGTTTGTCTGGGTTTTGGATAAGCCAGCACCAAGCCTGGGTAACTGTCAATAAACTCAAGACAGAAATGGTAAGGTGAGAGTAGACATTTTCCAGAGACGTGCATATCTGGAAACACTGATAAGCATCCAAAGGCCTGGAGAGGATGGATAACTGCGGCCGTGCGTCCTCGCGGAGGCCTCCCCGCCTCGCTGCTTTCCCTTCTGTGGCCCGGGTCTCTATCTCCAGAGGATCAGGAAATGGAATATAATCTATTGCAGGGTGCTCCAAAGGAAGCATGTAGAATGTCCACTTCAAGGCACACATAGATAAAGAAAGACATTTGAAAATAAGAATCAGAACTGAATGGGGAATGCTAAAGGGTTTGGGACAAAAGTATGCTTTTGATTAGAGCAGTGGTATCCCCAAGATCACTTTTTCCCAAGGTTTTAATAAATCTTTTTTTTTTCTTATTGTATCTTCCAGCTTTAGGATTGTTTCATCATTATTTTATATTATAAACCTAATACATAAACCTGGTTAAAGAAGTCAACCCGAACATCCCAGAATAAAATACCTGCAGGCCTGCTCTGTACATTTAACCACTATTCACTGTTGTGTTTCTTGCAAAAACTCCCCGAAATTTTATTTTCTCACACAAATAAACACACACCGATCATTTTAGGCCTTTTTGGAGAAACAAAAGCATGTGATCAAACCACGGGATCATTTGAAACTTGACTTGTTCGCCAACATCGTAACCTGAGGACATTTGTATGCCCGTTTATCCGGGTCCCTCGTTTTGTTTAATGACATTATAGGGGACAGTGTATGCATTTGTGGCAATGTAGTCAGCATTCAGCCTTTTCCTAATTTTTTGCTGCTTTGAACAGCCGTGAATATATCTCTTTGTGAACTTTATCTATAGAATAAATTCCCTGAAGTGGAACGGATCGGTTAATTTCATTTGAGAATAATAATCCTATTTCATAATTCCACACTTGTAATCCCATCCGTGAAGCCCGGAAGCCGGTTCCCTGCTCTCTCCCTCCCGGCCCGGGTGGGTAACAATTGTCTCCCGAACACCGTTTCAATCTGAGTTTCTCTCATTCTCAAGTAAGCTCAGGGTCTTAGGATTTTCCTGGCCCCGCGTACTGGTTTGTTTTTTCTATTTGAATCCTCTGTCATTGTTCTAATAGTGCATCTGCCCTTATTCCTGTAACTTGTACAGCACTTTACCAACCACGTTACGAAAGTGTTTCTTAATTAAAAATCTGCCCTCAGATTATTTTTTTCTTCCCTTATTTGGTTTATGATATAATATTTTATTTTTTTATTATTAAATATGGGGGTAACTGGATCAAACCTGTCCTTTTTGGCTTCTTAGATTCAGAGTTTTGCTAGGAAAGTCTTGCCCGTGTGAGGTAATATTAAAAACAAAAATACCCTCCATTTTTGTCTTTTTTCTTCTAATAGTTGTATACTTCTATTTTTACATTTAGATCAATGATTGATCTGGAAATAATTTTGGTCAAGAAAGAGAGGTAGAAATTCCAAATGTCTGATCTTTGATCTTATCCTTATGGATTTGAAATTCTGCCTTTAACCCACTTAAAATTCCCACATGTATTTTGTTTATACTTGGCCTTTTTAAATTTCTACTCTTAATGTCACTGCCTTCTTTTCAGTCAGCAGTTAACTGCATTAATTTTTGAGGTTTTCAAATGCACATTAATATCTGCTAAGATGAATATGCAGTCATTTATTTTTTGAGAACTTCTCTGGGTCTTATTAAATTTTGGTCTTCTTAAACAGGCATTAGAATAACTCCCCACCTTCCCCCACGAAAATCTCATTGGTGTCTTGATGGGGATTACAGTGCATTTATAGATCAAGTTGGAGCGAACCGATAACTTTACAATGTCAAATCTTCCCAGCCAAGTACCAAATTTGCGTTTAAATTTACTCAAGACTTCTTGTACATCTCTCAGTGGAGGTTTTATTTTATATTGTTCACTTATTTGCTGATATTAAAGAGGGGGTTTGGGGGTAGCTGGGGGTACAATGCATTAAGCGCCAACTCTTGGTTTCAGCTCAGGTCATGACCTCTGGGTATTGAGATCGAGCCCAGAGTCAGGTCCCTTGCTCAGCAGCGGAGTCTGCTTGAGGTTTTCCCCTTCTCCCCTCCCCCACCCCGTGCTCTTTTTTGGTCTCTCAAATAAATAAATAAATAAATTTTTTTTTTTTTAAGATTTTATTTATTTATTTGACAGAGAGAAATCACAAGTAGGCAGAGAGGCAGGCAGAGAGAGAGGAGGAAGCAGGCTCCCTGCTGAGCAGAGAGCCCGATGTGGGGCTCGAACCCAGGACCTGGGATCATGACCTGAGCCGAAGGCAGCGGCTTAACCCACTGAGCCACCCAGGCGCCCCTTGTTTTTGTTTTTTGAATAAAGAGGATGTTTCCCTTCTCATTCGATTTCCTATCTGGTTATTTTTCATACATAGAAAAGCTACTGATTCTTTTATGTCAGTTTTTACTATCTTCTGTACTAAATTCTCTTATGACTTGTATTTTTTTAAAGATTTATTTATTTATTTGAGAGAAAGAGAGAAAGGGAGACCATGAACAAGGTGGCAGGGACAGAAAGAGGGACTCTCAAGCGGACTCCCCACTGAACATGCAGCCCGATGCTGGGGTCAATCCCATGATCCTGAGATCATGACCTGAGCCAAAACCGAGAGTCAGATGCTTAACCGACTGAGCCACCCAGGCGCCTCACTACTACAGTCATTTGTCTTGCCTCTTTCAGGAGTGCAATCACTACTTTCAAATCACAATAACTTTACCTCCTCTTCTCTGCTTTTTTCTATTATCTCTCTATTGCACTGATATTTTCAGACCAAAAATGATATGATTCTCTTATTTTGTTTTTAGTAGCAAGTAGGGTTATGAAAAACTAAAGTATCCCAGGTCTTGGTGCACTGTCTGGAACAGAGGGACCCTCAGTCAGTGTACCATGCACACATTGAAACTCTCGGCTTCACCGGCGACAGGAGGCACCGTCATCCCTAGCGACAGTCTTACTGAGAACCTACTATGTGCCAGGCACTCTGCTGAGCGCCTGGACCCACCAATGGTAAGATACAATCTCTGTCTTGCCAGTTGTGTTGCACACATTATTCTACAACATTGCAGGAACTCCAAGAGGAGGAAATTACTACCTTTTCTGTTTTATTGATGAAGAAACTGGACACGTTGCTTTAATCTCTTTTAGGGTGTTGAAGACAACAAAGAAAGAAGCATTCTTTATAAAGCCAATGGCAAGGCAAGATTGCAGAGCAACATCTCAGGCTCAAGCACTCATTTTGCTGCAGAATTTTGGTTGACTACTTGGCACTTGGTTCTTAATTCGTTGTAAGTTTGTATGTTTGAATTTTGAATGGCTTTGTAATTTTATTGAATTTTAAATTCTGCTTCTAGTGGGATGAATACATACATGTATATATATGGGTTTTCTTCTATAATTTGTTTGTGAGATGAATAACAGTAACAGCTTTGATAAAATTAAATCAACCTTATCTTATATTTGTGGGATAAATCTTACCTTGCCAAGACCTGCTTTTGATACATTACAATATTCATTGGTTAATACTGTACTTACAAGTTCTAGTCTGTGTTAATAAACAAGACAGTTCAATTTTCTTTTCTTCGAGTATTGTTTGCTAATGCTAGTTTCAAGATTATTCAAAACTCATAAAGGAGCTGAGGTTTTTCTTTCTATTTCTATCTTCTAGAATACTTTGCATAAGATATGAATTACCTCTTCTTCTGATCTGATAATCTATAGATATAAAACCATCTGGACCTGTGTCATTTGTTTGAGTGATAGGAGGCATGTTGGTAACAGTGTAGTTATTGATAAATTCTTTTCTGACATCTGATAGGGAAGGATTTTTTAAAAAAGGACAAAAACATAACTATGAAAGAAAATTGATAAATATGGGTGGATTAAAATTAAATATTTCTGGTTCACCAAAGATTTCATTGCAAAGGTAACATAATTTGGTAGAAGTTAAATTGACAACTATTATGGGCTGAATCATGTCCCTGCCAAAACAGGTGTGTTGAAGTCCCGACCCAGAAGTCCTTCCTCAGAATGGACTTTATTTGGAGATAAGGGAGCTGCATGCACATGTAATTAGAAAAGCTGAGGTCAGACCAGAGGAAGGAGGCCTCCAGTCCCACGTGACCGGGGTCCCTGTGAGAAGAAGGACATTTGAACACACACGGGGACTCGGAGACTAGAGGCCTTGTGGAGACAGAGGCAGGCATGGCAGTGATGCTATCAGAGCCAAGGGCTCCTGGAGGCCCCACGGCTGGCCGAGGCAAGGGCGGGTTTACAGACAGCCTGGCCCTGGACCTTGACTCCAGACTCGTAGCCTCTGGAGCTCTAAGCGGCAGCTTCTGAGGTTCAAGCCCCCCAGTCTGTGTTGTGTTCTTACAGCAGCCCGAGGAAACAAATACGGTGCCGTCTGCTGGGAAGGCCCCGTTTCTGCTGAGGACACAGTGTTCACTGGTACCTGCACTTCACAGAGGGATGGGATAGCCCCCCGGGCAAGCTGAAGGCACCCCCGACCTCGGGCCCAGCCACTCTGTTGCCGGCATCTTTCCAAAGAAACTCTCATCCTGTGTCCAAGGAGTCATCTCAAAGGGTGTCCTTTGTGTTGCTGTATCAGCAACACAGTCTGGGTCTTCAGCACTAGAGAAACAGGTGAGCCAGTCATGGTTTGTGCCCACGAAGGAATGCCACGCGCTAGTCAAAAGTTAATGAACCACATTCACACGTCTTGGTTTGGACACACAACACACAATATTAAGTTAAAAAAAATCAAGTGTTTTTTTCAAAAAAATTACAAACAATAACTTTTATATAAATTTTAAGATTCGTGGAGAATATAGATGATTTATGGGAAAATAAATATGTAGCAAAAACAAAAAAGCATTTGTGAAGAGTATGTTCCCTTCATAGAAGCCATCGTGTTGGGGTTGGCTGCCGCTGGAGTTAAAACAATTTATAGTTCCAATATCAGTGTGTTGAATCTGTGAAATATGGTTAAATGGGATAATGTATGTTCAACTTGGAAGGGAGCAAGTAGGCAGGCATCTTTGTTTTTTTATGTTTTTAAATATTTCACAATTAAAAATAAAAAATATATGTAAAAATTAAGAGTAACGCGTACCTTGAAAAAACACATTGTTCTTCAGAAGTAGTACATGATCACCATAGAAATTAGAGAAATAGAGAAAACAGTGGTGAAGAAGGAGAAAGGTGTGCTGACTCATTCATAGTTCGTATTTGGGTTCGCAGATACATACGACGATCTCTGTCATCTGCTCTTCTTATAGAAAATTGGGATCACACTACACACATAGCAAATGCATTTTTAAACTTACACTGTGTTATGAATGTAAGTTTACCAACATTTTTGAAACCATGGTTGTTAATGGCTGTATACTTCTCCATTTAACAGGAATTACCAAAACCTCCTTAATTATTGGACACCAGTTCTTTCTAAATCTTCACCGTTGTAAATAATGTTGTTACAAACATCCTGTGCAACTCGGCTCCCACATTTTTATTATTCTGCAGGCAAGATTCAAAGAGATCAATTCACTGAATCAAAAGGTAAGAACCCCTCGGGGTCCCTCCGACAGGTTGTCTAATCGGTTCTGGGAAGGTTTTAACTACTTGAAGCTCCCCAACCCTGGTTTTCTTTCCGATTGTAATCTATGGCTGAGTTTTGAATGGCTTTCTGAGCCTTCGAATGGTGCACTTACGTTTAGTATCATTTTGCTGGTTATCTCATTGTCATAGTCTAAAATTTTCTAATCCATGAGCGGAGCACTCCCAGTATTAGCTAGATGCTTAATGATGCGAACCTGCACTGGTCACTCACCCTGGAAAGGAGTCAAGGCATAGATCTTGCTGGTGGTAGGCCACTGCATTTTTATTTATCTTTTCTTCCGAGCTATACCCTAGGCAACAGGGGACAGATAACTAGCAGAACAGTAATAACAATGGTGATGATGATCATGGTGATTTGCCTGTGTGTGGTTGTGAGCATGCACATCGATTCTTCTATGTCTTTCTGAGAGAGGTGGGTAGCTGGTGGGCGGTGATGGGACAGGAGCTGGAGACCAGGCGTCTAGCTTCCCCATTGCTTCCTTTATCGCCCATCAAATTAGAACTGGACTCAAGGCGTGGAAGTTCTGCATGTCTGCATGGACAAGTGGGGTTTGTCACCACGCCTCTCACCACGGCTTCTGACTTCGGTCAGTGACTTGGCAATTTGGGTGGGGGATGGTTTTGGGGAGCAGGATGCCACGGGGGTCTAGCTTCACGGAGCTGGCCTCCTCCTAGGCCTGATGACTCCCCTCTTGCTGTCTTCCTGCTGTGGACTCTGCATTTCAGCCCGGTGCCTCTGGCCTCAGACAGCCCAGCAGAACCCATTGCCAATGGTGAGGAGAGAGGAGCAGAGGCCAAAATCCTATGCAAAGTCATGTGTAACTTCTGTACATGCTCAATCAGGCCTTCTCCTTCAGAGGAGCCCTCCAGGCCAACTCTGCTTCCTGCTTCTGAGCCTCTCACCTTGTCTGCGGAGCCCCAGATATGTGCTGAGGTCACAAACACCTTTCCAGAGCCACACTGCTTCTGGGAGGGCTACTGGGGCCATCGGGCCCACCGGTCTACAGGAAATTGGAGCAACAGAAGCCGATCTCCTTGTGTTTTTCTCGTCGCCCTGCTTTCTGGGTGTGCCTCCCTCCTGGAGAAGGGACGAGCTCACCCAACGCAGGAGTGGCCTCTGCTGGGAGATCAGCGGCTGCGGCGACACCGTCCCACAGTGACCAAGTGGACATGTGCTGGGGCTGCAGGTGAGGCAGGCTGGCGTCCAGCGCCTCCGCTCCCATCCGGCCACACGGGGTTGGGCTCCAGCCACGAGTGGGACCCAGAGTCTGGGCTCTGGAGGAGAAACACCCTCTCTCACTGCTGAGAGATGTGCATGGGGCACCCAGAGGACCTGGCGGGGGGCTAGCGGGTGCATCTCCAGCTGATGTTCACAAAACACCCCTCGTCAGGCAAGTGCGTGAGGCAGGCCCCGCCTGGCACTGGGCACCCAATTTCACTATTCAGGGCAAAGTCCAGGGGGCGAGGGCCCACCTGCGCTCCGCTAGTCTTGCTCTTGGGTAATTTCCCACTTTTTCGGGGCGTTCCAAATTCCCTTTGAAGCTCCTCATGGACCAGCGTTCAAAGGGTGTTTTGATAATTTATGTCTAGCTTTCAGGGCCATTGTGACAAGATGGGAATCAAGATGTCTTGCTCGCGGTTCACTGAGACATTTTCTTCTGGTTAAGGCGGTCCCTGAGGGCGATCCGATACTGAGAGATGTTCTCAAGCAGGGACCCCTTCTTTCGTGCCTCACCCCGCAATGGCGGACGCTCCTCCCGAGGAGCGAAGCCCAGCGGCCCGCGTGAACCCAGCGAGGCCCAAGCCTCTCCCGCTCCTCGGACTCTGAGTGGAAATTCTTCCTCAGAAAGAAGCCTTTCCTGGAGACTGTGAGCTCCGGTAGTACTGCATCGGCCTATAATCTCCCACTTGATTTGTGTCGGTTAAGCGCACACTCGAACGGAGGCTTTCACCTCAGGCGACTCTTTTGATTTTTCCAGTCGATTGCGAATTTAGCAAAAATGCGGCGCACACAGGCCTCGCTGGTAATTACTGGTTTATACATCCCTTCCGCTTCCCTTCAGGACCTCGCTGGCAAGTTTCTGTTCTCCTGGGTTTCAAGGAGTGAGATTAAACCCATTCTGTGCTGAGCTGTTGGTTAAGACAATGTCCTCAGGGCTGTGGGGTTTGTTAAATGTCTCCCAGATCCTTCTTTGGGTTTGGTCAGGCTCAGGCTGGGCTTCCGCAGCTGTCCAGGCTGGCTCAGACGGCTCCTGGGGAGGCCACACGTCCACGAGGCTCCCTGGGCTTCTGGTCCGTTCTGTGTGCCTCCAGGAAGGTCCCCAGGCCCACAGGACACAGAAGAGGAGCCAGGCCTGCTTCTCAGCCTCCCCTCGGGGAAAGCCGGGCCTGGTCCTGTCCGCACGGGAGGCGAATGCGGTCTGGCGGGTGCCATTGCCAATGGGCCGCCGGCTCTGGAAGCTGGGGGTCCCTGCTGGGGAGGGGCCCCGTGTGCCGCCCCTGGGGCAGCGCTGACCCTGGGGGTTGGCTCCCACTCGGGAGCTCACGGCTCTTGGTGATGCTTCTTTCACAGTTGCCCGAGCAGTACTATAGAGTTTCTGATGAATCGTCTTCAAGATGATGACTGGGAGGCAGGCAGTGTTTCTAGAGAGGGGGCCAAGCACAGACTGCTTTGGGCGTACCTCATGGAGATAGGCAGCTCTGGGCCCTGAGACCGCCTCCCTTCATGGGCCCCATGTGGGCTCTTGCTTCTCACAGGGAGCCCTGGGTCTCCTCTATTCCTCCTGGGATAGAGCAAAAGCCCCAAGAAGTCATTTTCCTCCTCCTCACCCTCTTTGCATCCTGCCACGGGGGTGCCCCTGCCCACGCAGCCCGGGCATCCCACCTGGCGCGTTCTGCATGGGGCCAGGACATCCTGATTCCATCACCAGCCTGGCCAGCTGTCTGCCCACCCCTGGGGTTACAAATATGTATTTCTGATGTTTCTTTTCACTAGCTGACCTTTCTAAGGAGCTGAGCTGGTCCCGTGGGTTCAGGATTGAGTTGGGTTCTGCTCCCCCTTGAGCATGTCCCCAGGGTGGTGCCCAGGCCCTGCGCCGGCTGGCAGAAAGCCTGGCTTGGCAGCCACTTCCAGCCCAGGAGGCACCTTACGGATACTTTCTAGGGATTGCCCCCATGCACCCCCATCCTTCCAACTCCTTTAGGTCTCTCACGTCCCCCTCACAAACAAGGAAACTGAGTCTCAGAGAAGGAAGGAGACTCAAGAGCCTGGCGACCGAGAGCATTGTTCAGACCCAGGGGGCCTTCAGACCCAGCAGGGCCTCTGCAGGAGCCTCCCAAGGCAGGCCCTTCCCCGCCAGCAGGGTCAAGTCCGACCCGCAGCCTGTGAGGTGTGTTTCTTCCTGGTCCACCCCATCCCTGCAGCTGCGCAGAGCAGCCCCAGACCCCCCAAAGCCTGACGCCGCCTGCCTCTCCCCTGCAGTGGCCATGTACAGAGCAGGGTCCTCTGTGTGGCAGATGGTCTAACTTCCACATTCCCTCCTCGTGAAGACTAGTAAGGCCTCTGTCCCCGACCCCTCAGAGGGAACGTTCCCCATCAGGCCCCCAGTGTGGACTCCGCCAAGGGCTGGGTTCTCTCACTGTTACTTGAGCTACAGCGTGTGGCATTGTGAAGACGGGTGCTTGTGGCAAGACGGGCTCTCACGCGCCCTAACAGGGGCTCATCCTGAGATGCGGAGGGATCACCAGCCGCGTTCTCTTTCTCTCTTCCTCAGAGGGAACTTGCCAGCTTCGAAGGTCACTGGCGAGGCTGGGCACGAACCACTGAGGGTGCACTTGGTCTATCAGGAAACAGTTGTGTTGTCCGGGGGAACCTGAGGACTACAAAGGGGCTGGGGTGGGGGAGGCACACACATGCACACACATGTGCACACATGCAAAGAAGCACACACAAGTACATGTGCAATGTACACACATATATGCACAATCACACACATGTGTGCATTGGCCCAGTTACACACGAGGCTTGTGCATGCACAGGTGCTCACACACACACCTGAATGCAGAGACATGGCCCAGCCTGCAGCCCCCCTCTTACCGAACACCCTGAGCTATGTTTGGGGAGGAACAGGGACTTCTCTCCAGATTATTTCCAGCGATTAGACCAGCCAGGCAGGTGCACCACGATTTCCACGACCCACCCCCGGCCCCCATCCGAAGCTGGGGCCAGACCCTTGCAGGGGCTAAATATAGTTATCTATAAATCCAAATATTTGGCTGTCTCTATAGAAACCACTGCAGTGGGGCGAGGAGTCAGCCGGCCCCAGGCTGAAGCCCTCAGTTTATGAGCGAGGAGAGGCCCCGGCAAGGGAGGACATCCACTCCGGGCATCCGTGGGGAGGAGGGCGCCCGGCTGGGGGCAGGGCCGCTCTAGGCCACCCAGGGGTCAGCCTCGCAGGTCCCCAGCCGCTCTCTCCTCCTTCCCTGTGGTTGCTTATTACCCTTCCTTGTGCTACTTTCTCTGGGATCAATTTGTTCCCCCGTTCCAGAAAATCAGTCTGTGCTGTTTTAACCTCCAAACGGTGGCTCCAAACGAGATTTCCCAGTTACATCTGAAAATGTAATAAAATAAGTCTTCGTGCTGACAGCCCCTGTGTAGGCCATTTGGAAAACATCAAAGGATGAATGCTAATAGTCGTTCCTAATGCCCCGTGTGCCGCGCGTGCCCCAGGATAATCGGCCCTGCCTCTTGCAGAACTTGCTCTCAACTGATGGAGTGGAATTGATAATGTCCAATGAGCTTCTGTGACACGAGGTTCCTGGATGTCCCAAGCAGATGGCCAGTCTGGGAAAATCCCAGCTCTGTTCTTAGACAGCCCACCGTCGGGTCCAACCTGAGGCTCACATCCTGGGTACAGGGGTGGCCTCCTGAGAGTTTGGGGGTAGGGCAACCGGAGGAAGTCTAAGGTGTTTCCTTCAGGGTCCCTTTTTCCAGGCATTGTGGGGGGGGGGGGACCATCTTTTCCTGACTCTTGACCCACTTCTGGCATGAGAATTAGTATTTCTTGTTGTTGTGATTTTACTTGGAGGATGAACTGGGCGAAACAGGCACATTTGATTTGTGCTACGTATTTATTTTCCCATAAATCATCTATATTCTCCAGGAACCTTGCCCTGTGGCTCAATGCCCGCCGTTCCTTGGGGCTTGCCACCCCCTCTTTTTGTGTTCGCTGTGTGGACCCTGACTCCCACCCACCTACAGCATCGCCAGGAGCCCACAGGGGAAGCCATCCTGTCCCCACATGCAACAGGCACAAAGTGGAGACACAATCTGCTCTGGGGGCTGAACTGCAGCCCGAAGAGCAAGATGACGGCCATCAGATCTGCCGCCGATAGGAAAGCAGAGAGGACAGTGGGCACCTCTGGGTAGGGGGCTCAGGGAGAAGTGGGGAAACACAGTGGGATAAGGCAATACACATTCAGTGAGGGGTTTCGGAGGAGTTGCTCTAAGCAAAGGCAATGAGTGTGCGCTCTGGAGGTAACCGGAGGTCTGTCCCTGCCTCCCCCACAGCTCTGCTCTCTGCCTTCGGGGAGAAGAGGCTACCAGGTAGACAGACGTGGCTTGGCTGGTCCTTCCCGCATGCAGACCCCCAACCAACGGGCACCCCACTCACATCTCCTCACCGCAAGAGGGGCCCATACATGATGAGATCTTTTTGCTCACCATTTCTGCCCGCCATCGTGGGTCTTTCTCTGCAAATGCGGCAGACGGCTCTTCCAAAGCTTGATTAGCCACAGCTGAGGGCAAGCCCTCCCTGCCCAGGGACTCCTTTTGGAAAAGTCTGAAAGTCCTGAATTGCTGATGGCACCCAGGCAGCCCAGCCCCGGTGCTGCCCGTTGGGATGTTCCTGGAACTCGAGCTGCCTGAATGCTGGTAGGCTGTGCCGTCTCCGGCTCGTGCCAAGTGGGGAAAGGCTGGGTGGGGTGGAGGCCTCAGCCAGCCAGGGGGGACCCCCCTCTCTCCAAGGACAGGAACCACTGAAGGGTGAGAATGGGGGTCGGAGGTATGCTGCTCTGTCCAGTAAGCGCATAACCCACAACCCTCCCCCTAACCCCAGCTCCCTCTGGGCCCCGTCAGGGTCTTTGTGGTCTTTTCTAGAGCAGGAACCTGGCTTGCACACTGGGAGCCTTCCCGCAGCAGTTGCTCAGTCACACGGGCCCAGCCTTCTTTCTCCAGCCAAGATGGGAAGTTCCCTAGGGGCACTAGGGGTTCTAGAACTTTCTTTTGTACTTTGCATAGGCTAAAACAGGGTAGACTCCAGACTGGCCGTGAAGTTGGTTGTGCCCAGTATGGACCCAGGGGCCTGGAAGCCTGCCTCAACACAGGGCCGTACCCTCACCCGGCACAGCCCCATGGAGCTTTGGACTTGGCCCACATGTGGGTTCTGTTGTGTGATGACCTGCATCAGCTCTGGTCACCTTAGCCCTCATGGTGACTAAGTGGTTGGGAGCAGGTATCTGAGGAGCTGAACACAGGAGGTCATGGGAGTATCCAGTGGCCTCTCTAGCCACTTCCACCAATGCAGTGGCTTGAAACAGCCAAATGGATTCTGACGGTTCTGAAGGTCAGAACCAGGACATCAATCTCACAGGCCTATAATCGAGGTGTTGGCAGGGCTGTGTTCCTTTCGAAGGCTCTTGGGAGCATCCTTCCTTGCTTTTTCAGCTTCTAGGAGCTTCTAGAAACTGCCTGCCTTCCTTGGCTAGTGCCACTTCACTCCAACCTCTGCTTCCATCCTCACATCCCTGACTCTGACCCTCCTGCCTCCCCTTCTCACTTACGAGGATCCTTGTGATGATGCTGGGCCCACCGGGGTCCCCCAGAATAATCCCTCTACTCAGTGTCCTTCCCCTTGTCACCTTCTCCAAGTCCTTTCCATTTCGCCGTGTCAGGGAAGAAGTTTTGTGGATAGAATGGGGAAACCTTTGGGAGTCATTATTCCGCCTACCAAGAAGGCACCCAAATATGAAGCCAAAGCCCCAGGAAGGAGCGGGGAGGGGCATCCTCAGAGGAAGCATGGCGCCTGCTGGGAGTGGTTAAGGGTGGACGTTTGTAGAAAGCCCAACGGCTTTCCTCTCTTGGTGCTTCCTGTTCCTCTGCCTGGTTCATTTCCCATGTTTTTCATTCAGAAGTTTGAATTCCTTCCCCTCTACACACACACTGATACACATGCCATTTTTTCCCCTTCTTCTTCTTTTTAATTTGGCATTTATTGAAGCTGATGGAGTGAACTGGATAAGAGTACCCCAGAGTAACTGATGTGCCACTTAAAATATTGAACATCCATTTAGAAAAAAAAAAATGTACTGAACATTTGGTCCCATCACACCATGTGGAGCACTCTGGGGTCTCAGCCAGAGAGCCAATTCCCCCAACTCCAACCCTGGAAGAGCGAGGCCTGTTCTTCTGCTGGAGAAATGGTTAGTCCCAGAGAACAAGGTCATTAAGCAAAGTTAGTGACAATGAGAGCAAAGGGAAAGTGACAGCCGCAAGCGGGTCCCGGAGAGAGGGTCCCTCCGGGGGCTTCTTAGTGAGCAGAAGCCCACCATGAGTCTTTGAGACTACACGGGGTTGGGTGCCCCCAATTATGGGAAGTTCTACAACTGTGAGTTCCTATTTTTCCATTACAGTCCTTTGATATTTTAAATATGTTGTGTAACTTTGTGATAGCAAAGACACACAAGTCTGCCATTTTTTAATTTTGCCATTTCACAAGAAACCAAAGACTGTTTTCTGGCCATCGCTGCAATGCATTCCCAAGATTGTGCTTAATGACTGCATTTTTGTTATTTTGTAACATCATTATGAAGGATAAAACCGGTAGCTACAACTCTGTGCAAAAATGTCGTGAATTCTGTGATTTTGGGGCCAGGCTGCCTCAGGACTCCGGAACTGACCTGGAGTTCACTGGGCGGCCAGGACTTTGATGCAACAGGGGCATATATTAAAATCCTTCAAGGTCCAGGCTCTGACTTGAACTTCATAGGGCGCAAAGATATGTTTCTGGTAAAACAAAACAAAAACAAACAAACAAAAAAACCCAACAACCAGTATTTCCTCCCCTGGCCGAGCTGGACACACCGAAGGCCAACCTCCAGCGGCTGGGGTTTTGCTCACATTCCAGGCTCTAACCAACAAATGCAGACCTGCTCCTGAGGATCCCGCCAGCAAGAACCGGAAGATGTGGTCGGGCCGCAGAAGGCGGAGGCTGGGTCTGGACGGCGGCTGCAGAACCCGGCCAGGAGCTCTGATTTCACTGCGATGAGTTTTCCTGGTGTAGTGGCGGATGTCGAGGACTCGGGGCGATGATGGAGGGCCTCCGAAACTGCTTCCAGTGAAGTCTGTTGGAATGGGCTTTGGGGGTAATTGCGAGCACCAGGGGACAGGGGAGCCTGGGAAACCAAGTGTCAGCCTGTTCCAGCCAGGAGACGGCTGGACTCCGTGTACCGTAACGCGCAGAACACAGAAGAGCTGGGCTCACTGCACTCAACAGCCCATCTCTTGTGACCCTCCCTCTTGGCTGGGGCTTGACCATGTTGTTGGGTCTTAAGGAACTCAGACGTCCAGACCGTCAGACTTCAGTGCTTGGTGAGCTCTCAGTAGTTTTCCGATGACCACACCTAGTGTGCTCAGGTAGTTTAAGGTTTTAATCTTCATTAATAAAACACAAACTCACTGATTTGGAAACTCAATCGGTGACTCCTTTCCTCTTGGATACTGTGCCTGATGAGTCCAGAAATTCAACTCTTGAAAGAATACCATGGATGACTGGTGGAATTTTATAGAAAGTTCTAGAAGGTTTAGCTGATTCTATCAAGCCTGTCTTCCTACTTGCCTGAGGTTGTGGGAAAGATAAGTTCAAGGGCGTCATTTTCCGTCCGTCACTGTCTTGTCTACACCTGGTTCCGCCCCATTGCTGGCACTTATCCATGGCTTTGCGGTGCTTACAGTTACATTCTCTTTCCTACCTGGGGGTCTCCCAGGTAGGTTACACCTTATGTTCATTTTAATTCAACATCTTAACACAGTTAGCCAGTGGCATTTCTCTCATGCTGGTCTTCCTTCCTGCCTTCAAGGTTTCCTGATCTGAGCTGTGTGTCGCTCCATGGTCCCTGGGAGCTGACAAACACGGCACAGTGCGGACATGGGCGGCGGACCTGTCCTTCTCATGTTTGGGGGTGGGGACGGTCTTAGCCAATTATTTCCTCTGTCCAGCTCTGTCTCTTCATTTCTAACCTCGCTTGGATAAAAACAAAAAACAAAAAACAAAACAAAACAAAAGGCCCACTAGGGTTTTTTGTGAGGATGAAACATGGTGACATCCATATGGTGAAGTTGTGGTATAAGGCTGGGCCCTCTTTATCCCATAAAGTTCACTCTTGGCTTTCTGTCCTCCCATATCCTGCATCCACACTGGTGACCTGAAGTTATCTCAGCCCTCTTAGGACTTAGGAAAGCAGACCCAGCTTGTAGGATGTCCACAAGGATAATCACCACTGAGCTCAGTCGGTCCTCAGCACGTCTCCATGTGTGTGATGTGTCAAAACATGAAGGCTGACAACTGTGCGTGTTTGCAGCAAGAAAGGAAACTGAAGTTTTGCCACCAGGGCACAGAACTGATTTTTAAAAGATCAGTGACAACTATGGTGCAGGACATGACTGACATGACAGGCTGCCCACTGTTCTACTCTCGGGGCATTTGGCTGTCCCCAGGGCCTCTTCATCATTCATCTGTCGTGGGACCCTTCAAAGTTGTGGAAGCTGCATCCATGGTCACCATTTGTAGAGAGTGACCCAAGGTTAGAGAAGCCAAGTGAGTCACCACCGTCTCCCTGGTGGGCGATGTCTCCAGACTTCCGGCCCTTGTCTCTTTTCCGCCACAGTACTCAGTTCTGCCCAGAGACGAACCCGTTCCCTGGACATTGCCCAATGGCAATGAGTCACAAAGTCAACCACATACAGAATCAAAGCGAACCATGTGAAGACCGAAATAGGACAATGAAGGTAGAATGAGCTACTCATAGAAGACAACACAGTGATAAGTCTCAGAAACGCTTTGTGGAGGGGAGGGAGCCAGGGACTAAGGAATCTATGATGCCATTTATGAAAAGCTTAAACTCAGGCAGAACAAATCCATTTTGCTGAAGTGAAAAGAGCTGCTCCTTGCGGGGTGGATGGTATCAGAATGCGGGAGACCTTCCCTGGGGTGCTGCGTGACCCGTGCTGGATCCAGGTGCTTGTGTACAAATCAGCTCACTGCACCCCACACTCAGGCTTTGCTCACTTTTCTCGTGGTGGGCGGCACGCTGGTAAGGTAAAAACGGCCAGACACAACCATCAGACCAACCGAAGCGAGCGAGGTCAAGTCCCAGAACTTACAATATCATTTCTCACACACTTTTGCAAAATATCCTCATAGGAGAGTTGAATTGGCACTACGGTAGGGATTTGTTTTCTAATGTGCACTTAAAAAAAAAAAAAAACAAAATTCTGGAATGTGAGTTTTGAGCTGCGCCTTTGAAGAAGGATACAGCTGTATTTTTTTTTTTTAATGGAGTCAGTGAAGTTTCAAATAGAATGGATATTCTCTGTGAATAAATCATTCTTCAATTCCTTCAATGAAATTAATTTTGCTTTCCTATTATTGCCCCCAATTCCATAGCTGCTACTGTTAGTCCAGCAGATATGGTTTTCTAATGAATACAATCATTAGTGTTGTTTTCATTTTACAGTAAAATCACGGTTATTACCTTCTTTCGTCTGAATGCATATAAAGTTGCAATAACTTGGTTTCTCTCCCTATGGAATCCAATTGTTGCAGTAAGCTCCTGACACTCAACTCACCCAACCCAGACATGGGCACCGCTGGGGAGAAACATCTGGGGCAAGTTCTTAAGGGAAGCGGTTTTATTTTTCCCCAGCTGGTCCCTTAACTTTGGAAAACTTTGGGAGCAACGCATCAATAATCTACTGCATCAAAATTTATTATTAAGTGATTTGTAAGTGTTTAACAAATTGTTTACTGTTTCTTTCCATGGGATTCCAGAAACAACCTTTACTTGACACCAAGAATATAAGGGGGGACAAAAGGTTGTATTGTCATTTTGTTGAAAACAAACTATAGGGGGACGTCTGGGTGGCTCCGTGGATGAAGCGTCTGCCTTTGGCTCTGGTGATGACCCCAGGGTCCTGGGATTGAGTCCCATGTCAGGTCAGGCTCCCTGCTCAGGGGGGAGGCTGCTCCTCCTTCTCCCTCAGCCAGTCCCCTCTCATCCTCTCTCGCCATTTCTCGCTCAAATAAATAAATCTTTTTTTTCAAAAAAAGGGAAAAGTGTAACTAGCTGGCTCCTTGTTCTCAGCTTTTATTATAGCAATGGGGTTGCCCTTGGACTTGCAGTCCCAGTGTCTTCTTAGGGCCCACATTGAGGGTATTTCCAGTTCTTGCCCTGAGCTTCCTATGATCGTGGGAACAGGTGTGTCCACAAGGCGCATCGAAACAGAGCAACGAGTAGCTCTAGGGGCCTCTTGCAGGCACAGGGCACCCTCTGGGCTTGCTTGGAGAAGTCCTGCCATTCAGAACACTCCCTGGGATGAAGGGGATGCCGGAGACCCCACCACAACATTTCCCCCAAAGCCACCCACACCGTAAGCCTCCGGCTTCCTCTTGAAGCCAGGCCTGTGCATCATTCCTGACTTCTGTGGGACCACAGGGCTGGCTGGGGCAGCTGGGGCTCCCGGTTGGCCAGGAGAGGCCTCTCCATCCTCTCCCTGCCACGCCTGACTGAGCAGAGCCGGGGACCGCATCCTTCACCCAGGGATGCCCTCCGGACCAGTGTTTGTAGCCAAGCACTTAACCAACCTGGCAGTGGGCTGCGGCCTAAGAAACGTTCTAAGCAACAAAGGAGGCCATTGCCTATAGGTCAGATCTGTCCTAATCAAAGACGAGTGAAAAGTTCAGCCACAGGATGCGGAGGCGGCACATTTGAAGGGAACGCTGACGGCCGTGGGGGTGATGAGCTCGCAGAAACATGAGTAACGTAGCCCAGAGCCCTCTGGAAGGGTTCCTGCCATTTGGGGGACTCCCCCAGATCACACAGCCTCTGATTTTCCCAGTCACAGTCACAGGAGAAGACAACAAACCTCAACTATGAGGTTTGCTTTTTGTCACTAATTGGTGGACTGATTAATTAGGCTTCCTGGGCAGAAACAGCCTTGTTGCCAAAGGCACCCACACACCATGCAGAGATCTCGGAGAGGGAGGGTTTGGTTTGGCCAAAAAGTGACATAAGGGGCGAGGGGAGGAGAAAAGATTTGATGGGACTGCAGGCTTGTGACCGGGGACAGGGAGGTGACACCACCACCATGGCGGGGGTTGCGGGGGATCTCTGTGGCCAGGTTTAAGTATGATGCACCCTCTGATCCCACACTGGTGGACCCAGCGCCTCACATGATGACGGAGAGTCCGAAGGGGAACCGGCAGGTGTCCGCAGGGATCCTGTCTCTCCGCTCTAGGGTCTCTTAACATGGAGGGGCCTTGCAGATGGGGGGGGAGTCAGCAGGCAGGCAGCTGGGAAAGGACCCCAGGTCGGCAGGGCTGGTGCCCACCAGCACGGATCCCGCCCAAGATCACTGGACAGGGACGTCCCCAGGAGGAAGTGTCCAGCAGGGATACTCTGAAAGCCCACCTCTCCGGGAAAGTGGTGATGGGGGAAGGGATGGGTCAGAGGGTGGGTGCGGCACAGACAGAGACAGGGCGACACACTGGAGTCCCAGCTGTCAGAGCGACATCCACCCGGCGTGCAGATGACCTGCCTTGCTGGCCACGAGCCTGCGTATCCACCAGCCAGGCTGGCCGAGTCTTCAGGATCAAGTCCACCAGTAATTTCTTTTCCTTATTGACTAACTCCTGCAACAACAACCAAAACAATGTCCCCTCCCCGCAAAATAGCGCGTGGGGGGAGGGCTGCCTTTGGATATTTAGCAGATGAAGGATATTCCGAGTTTTAGCATTTTCAGTTCTGAGAGTCAAAGACGCTGGCTGACCACACTAGTCTGTGGCCATCCCCTTCTGGAAGCAAAGCGGAGGCCATACAGGGAGGCTGCGGATGACATCTGCAGACCTCCTGGGCTTTTGTTTTGTCGAAAAGGACAAGTGACTTTGTCTAATTTAAACCCCCCCCCCCCCTTGCTTAGAACTTGGCAAACGCCGAACCCTTTCTGGAAGACACTGCATTTCCGCGGACGCACCGTCACCAGACCTCGGTAATGTGTTAGTGGAATGGAAAATCTCCACTTGAAGGAGTTGGAGCTGCTGCTCGTTGCTGAAAAATGATATTCAAGGGAATGGACACAATAAAAATACGGTTATTAGTAAAGTAAATCCTTTGCAATGTTTGTGATTCCTCCAAAACATCCTGCAACTTCATTTGTTACAAAAACAATCAGTGATATTGGGAACAATTAAATTAGTTCACAGTCTCGAGGACCAAACATTATCAAAAATCCCTTAAAGACCAACCAGTAAATGAAACATGCCAAACGCTGCTGCTCGTTCTCAAGTGTTCTAGGCGTGAGGGCTTCAAGTACATGTTTGTCTGAGAGTACAGCTCTCCATCTTGTAAACACAGAAGACCGGTTCCTTTCTTCTCTTCTTTACATTCGATTGTCCAGCTGGATGCCTGATGCTGAAAAGCTCTCTCCTTCTTCGAGTCTCCAGAAGACTGGCATGGCCTTGTTCAGGGAGGACCACACTCACGCCACAGATGTGCCTCTGCTGGCTTTTGGGCTCTGTCCCTGCAGCAGGGCTGACAGGACACGTCAGGACAACCTCCTGAAAGCCAAGTTTCCAGAGGAGAGCACTGGGGGAGAGACCCTGAGACGCTGTTCATCTGGATTCGGAATCCACAGCCCACATGCCTTCTCATAGTTCTAGTTGTTTCTGGGCATCGAGGAGTCCCCATCTCTGTCCCTCTTTCCCTCATCTTTATCCTATGTGGTTGATCCCCACCACGGCCTCCGGGAGCTCCTGTTTGCTGGGTCCTGGGCCCATCAGATGCTCAGCATGGACGAACGGTACGAAGCACCCTGGGCGATGGAAGCAATGCCCGACTAGAGAGAGTGACGGCCTGGGTCCCCAGCACCTGCACACCCACTGTGGAACGGGGATTGTATTTTTAAGAGTATTTTCATAACCTATAAACCCTGTTGTTCTCAGGCTCCTTGCCTATGGCAGCCATGGGTTCTGGGGCTTGAGGGAAGGGCAGGCATACCAGCTAGGAAAACAAAGACTTTTTTTTCCTAATTTTGACTGGCAAATAGGATTTGTGAGTCCCTAGCAAACAAAGGCTTTTGAAAGACATGCATTGTGGGGAGAAAGAGGATTTACCAGGTTCCTTCAGTTTTCACACAAGGGGCCGGCCTGCTGGGCTAGATCAAGCAGTTTCACCGTAACCCTGGCATGGAGTTGTCTCAGGATGTGGGGGCCGGAGGTCTCTAACCACCTGGCGCTGGAAGGAGAGCTGCCTCTTCTGGGTTGGAGAAGGCAAAGGCAGGTGGGCAAGGGTGTCCAATGCTAAAGCTCTGGCTTTCTCCCCCTCCTTGGGCTTACCATCCAGGTGCGAGGGCACTCTAGAACACGGATGGGCACAGTGGCAATATTCTAGAACATGGGGATAGGGATGACACTCTAGAACACGGGGACAACGGCCCACTTCACTGGCTATCCCTGGGGAAGGCTTTAGGCCTCTAGGGAAGCCCAACAGCTCAATGCAAAGCCTCCCATGACAGGGTATGTGGAGGCCCCTTGGGAGGTGGGAAAGGTGGCTAGAGTCACGAGTAAGAGGCAGGACTCCTGGGTCCATTCCGCCTTGTGGGGTGCACAGGGAACCCCAAATTTCCCAAAGCCCCAGGGGATAACGCCCTGGAGATGTGTTGAGAGGTCAGCTGGCCAACAGGAGCCGGGGCTGGGACAGCAGGAAGAGCTCGGGGTCCTGAACTTCAGCAGTAAAAGGACTTCTGTTGCTTTAACTTTAACACTCGACCTCTGCCTTGCACTGATGGCTTCAGTCCCAAGAGGCTTGCCTGGTCTGTGGAATGTTCCGGAGTGCATTGACTGTCTTCTCATCCTGAGCGGCCATTGAGGGTGGGTTCCGAAGCTGACTTTCCCCGGAGCCAGACCGCCGTCCATGGTTTAACAGAAAATTTTCCATTCCTCAAACGTGGATGAACTCACCATGAGAAAGGGACCACCCGCTTCCCTGTGACTCAGTGCTCCCAGTTGCAGCACCCTGTGGAAGACTCTGGGGAGTCCTGTGGGGGCCTTGGCCATACCAGACTCCAGGCGCCTTTGGATGCTGGCTCACTTAGGATCTAGGGCCACGCACTGGGGCTTTGATTTCACTTACTCAGCTGATGAAAGATCTAGAAATGGAAGTTTTTCTCTTCTTAGGCAAAGCATGAGTTTCACAGGAGGTGATGACCCCAGTAGCCCTGTAGTGGAGGGAGGAGAACGTGGGGAAGGCCTGCCAGACACGAAGGGAGCAGTTTCCACCCTGTGTGTGCTGGGGCATCTAGTTGTCTCGTGGAGCTGGAGCAGGGACCCTTCCCAGTAGTGACTTGCCTAAATTTGTTTGCTGGGGTTTCAAGTGCTAGAGAAGAAAGAAGAGTCTTCAGTTTGTATTTGATGATGTTTTTTGTGTGCAATGGCCCCAGAAGACAAACTAAAGTGAGGATACACAGGACCCAGTGGGGCTCGGCCACTCTAAGGGGTGGTCACTGCTGTGTATGGGGCAGGGACAGTGTTGCTATAGGTGAGCAACCCAAGATATGGGGAGGAGGAGCCCCAGTGAGAAGCCGGCTGGTCACCTGTTCCAGAAGGCTCATGGAACAAGCCCTGTGATCGTCATGGAAGTAGAAGGAGACCAGGGACACAGAGGATTCTTCCCTTTCCTGTGGGGTCCAACGTTGGTGTGGGGAGCTCCTTCTATAACCACAGACTGGGCCACTTGGGGACATGGTCCTTTAAGCATTAAATGCAGACTTTGTTGTTTTAGGGGAAAATGTTGTTTGAGGGGAAAAAAAGGACCAATTTCTGTAGGCCTATTGTCATGATTATTAGAATTAGTTATAAATGCCACAGTGGGTGGCATGGCACTGCACTCTTCTGTTGATTCCCCATCCATACTAGTTTCTTAGTGTGTTGTAATAAACTCCTTGTGGCTCTGGAGGCTGGAAGGCCAGAAGCAAGACGGTGGCAAGGTTGAGAAGCTCAGAGGGAGACTCCCTCCTCCCTCCTTGCTCCTGGTGGCTGCCTGCTGTTGTGGGTGTCCCTTGGCTTGTAGACACATCACCCCAATTCCCTCTCCTATCTTCACACGGTGTTCTTACTCTTACAAAGATCCAGGCTCTGAATTTAGGACCCACCTAATCCAAAATGATCTCCTCTTAACTATTTCCATATGCAAAGACCCTATTTCCAAAGAAAGTCTACATCTGAGGTTGTGTGTGGACATAAATTTTGGGGTCCCCTGGTATCATTGCTCTGCAGGGTACACATGGCCTAGAATTGGTGTGTCTGCTTGCTCGTGGGTAGGAGAGCTCAGCTTGAGCCTCCGGCCCTGAAAGTGGTGTGTTCTGGGCTTGGTGTTCAGGATTTATGGTGTGATTTAGGGGCTGTGGTTCATTGGTCTCCTTGTTTGCAGAGATCATGGGTCACCTTCCTCTCACCTCTGTGAACCCCAGTGCTCAGGCACCTGCCAGTGACATTCTTGCCACCTCTGTGCCCTTTGCCTCATGCTAACCCTGGGCTGAGAGAGCTAGAGATCTAGAAGGACGAGCACATCCCCCAAAGGTCATCAGGCTCCACTGTGCTAAGGCAGATCCAGAATTTAGGCCACAGAGACATTTTTCTTTCTCTTTTTCTTTTCTTTTTTCTTTTTCTTCTTCTTTCTCCTTCCTTCCTTCCTTCCTTTCTTTCTTTCTCTTTCATTGTTTGTTTTTTTGAAAAATGACCTGACTGGGACCTCTCTGCGTCCATGGAAAACTCAGACAGAAAACTCAGCCCAACCTCACCTCTTCACACAACACAGATTCTTCTTGAGGGTCAATGCTAAGAAGTTTGTCTGGTAAAAAGAAACCTTCCGGGCCATCAGAAGAAAACAAGAGAGGGAGAGGTCCCACATCCATCAGTCCCTTCCTTCCCCTCCAGAATCTCCAGCACAGCATTTGGCCCTTGTCTTCCTACGTGTATGTCAAGGTAGAGTGGTTCTGTCGGTCCCTTGAATTCATTATGGAAATGGGAGTTATTTACTCAAAAATTCTCATGGACTCACAGCATCAGTTGATTACTTTGTGGCACACACCACGGTGCATGATCCCTTCTGAAAAGTTGCAGGGAATGGCTTCCCAGGTAGGCCAAGAGAGGAGGGAAGGGCCACCGGATGGCCCCCAGAAGTCTTCCAGGTGGCTCTGACTGGCCAAAGAGTAGAGGTGACCCCTTAGGAGTTGGCTGGGAGCCGGTTCTCAGGATATGGGAAAAGCTGACGGCCTCAGTGGGACTCAGGCTGGCCCCACACACTAGTGCACATGCAAACACAGGGGGCCTGCAGGTGCCCACGGGTCAGCATGCACTCTCTGGGCTCCTGGCTCCTTCACTCTCCTGAGTCACTGAAAGCTGTGATTCCCCCTGCTGTTGTTGCTTTCAGGCCGTCAGCATTCTGACTAAGGGAGTTTCCCCACATTGACATCTGAAGTATGTGTGGCAGCAGACATTGCGGATGAGAAGTATGATGCGGGGATCCAGATCTTACTGCCAACTCTTTGCTCTGCCTGCCCCTGCCCCACCCTTCCAGCTGGCCTTCTCCTTGTTGTCACTAGATATGGAAAACATGTCACGCTCTGTGCTCATCTCTGTGAATCAGTGCACATTCTGGCTTTTTTTTCCCCCATGGGAAACATGGGTCTAAGGAACCTGATTGTGTAAAACCCCAAGGCCCGGGTATCAAGAGCCCACGCATGGAGCACCACGTTTCAAGCTCTCCAGATCACATGTTCCAGTGAAGAAATCCTTCACGGGCCAACGGGCCCCTCAGGCCACCCTCAGAAGTCGTCCACTAGGATTGCCCATGGCCACGGCGTCCTTCCCAGCTCTCTCCAGCGCCAGACCAGCTATCAGTCATAGAACCAGGGGTGGAAGGCTGGTTTTCACAGTTTATAAGGGGTGGAATAAAACACTCCCTTTGTAAATAAGGAGGTGTCAAGGAGTTTGGGTGCTGAATGTATGGACAAAGAATACAACTGAAGAGAATGCTTTTATTTAAGGAAAAATCGATAGCAATAAAATAACACATAGCCCATGCAAACTTTCTGCAGTGAAAAAGAAAAGATGATGTTGTGTTGTATACACACCACCTCTCCTTTATCCAGTCATCTACAGATGGACACATGGGCTGGTCCTGTATCTTGTCTATTACACGTAATGCTGCAGGAAACGGGTGCGTAGATCTTTTTAAATTAGTTTCTGTTTTCTTTGGGTAAATACCCCAGATAGAGGAATTACTGGCTCCATGGACTATGATTCGGCGTACGAGAGAATGAGATCCTGCCATTTGCACCAACACGGACAGACCTAAGGGGTATAAAGCTGAGTAGAGTAAGCGAGTTGGAGAAAGACAAACACCACGAGCTTTCACTTATGTGTGGAGTTTAAGAAGCAAAACAGAGGAACAAACAGGAAAAAGGAAGCAAGCGAAGAAGCAGACAAATCCCTAAATATAGACAACAAATGGGTGGAGGGGGGGTAAGTGGGGGAGGGGCACAGTAGGCGACTTACGGTGATGAGCTCTGGATAATGTATAGAATCGTCGAACCACTCTATTGGGCACCCGGAGCTGTTGCTTTAACAGCGTACGTTAATTACACTCCAATCAGTCCGCAGATAAATAAGTAAGAAAAAGAAAAAGACAAGGAAGTGACATGAATTGGAAAAATAAGGAATACGCTCGGAAAGAAGGTCTACTTCAATAAATAGAGGAAAATTTTAAATGTTTGTGGCTTCGCATTCTCAAGGACATTAACAAAACATCAACCCTGTGAACAGAGATAAAAGGTAACAAGACGAGAAAAGATAATGGACAGCCGGCTGATCCCATGAGTAGATTGAAGAGACAAATAGACATGATGGCATAGACCGGAAGCTTCGTCTAAGTGTCAGTGAGCGGAAGCAACAATGTGGGAAGGTGACCTGAGGAAGGGAAGGACATGGCTAAGAGGAAGGACACGGCAAAGAAATGCCAGCACACCGCACAGGAGGAGCAAGGGACTGCGTTCATGTGGAGGGCAGACTGTACGTTCAGAGGACAGTAAAGTGCAGGTCGTGAATAACAGGGTGTATCTGGAAAACGATAGCAAATGCACTGGAACTTCTGGTTCAAGACTCTCCCCGGGTATCACAGGAGAACTTGGGAAACGTGGTGGGTTCTGAGACACGGTAACGTTCACAGACTCTAATTGTGAGGGATTTCCACGAAACACCTAGAGAGAGAAAAAAATCAGTTTACCTACAAAAAAGACAACAGAAGAAACAGTCTCCAAATAAAACACGAAAAGAGCAGTCTGGCCCCTTAGCAACAAAGGGACCAACTCAGCCCTTCCAGAAAGAATGGCGTCCAGGCCCCAAATGCTAAACCCTGGCATGTAGCTGCTTATGTATGAAAAGCTGGGGGGGGGGAGCTTAAATATGTATGAACTTATGAGGTAGATAAATTATTGATTTAATAAATATTTACAGAGTCAACAATTCTGAACATGTGAGTAGAAGAGGCAATCTTATTCAATGAATAATGTCAAAACCTCCTAAATGGAGTTCCTTGTGGTATGAAGGGACCGGTGCGGACAACTGGGTCTCTAGACCATGAAATCCAAAGGAAGGAACTCTTGCCAATAGGACCCCAATTAGAACCCCAGTTTAAGCAGAGTAGTTCGTGAGGGGAAAGCCATAGAATACTAAAAATGATGATGCAGGCACAGAAATGAGACACAACCAACCCCCCAAATTTCTACAGGGGGGCGAGTGACTTCATGGGGTGGGGTGTGGCAGGATAAGGTGTGGCTACACCTGACCTCCCCTTTAGCACCGAGGACACCCTCAATATCCCTTCATTCCTGACATCTAGAAGTTGAGAAACACAGGCTTAAGCAAGTTGTTTCGATCGTAAAAGTTATCACGACTCAAGTCAAGGATAGGTCATATCCCACACGTGCCCAGGGGCAGCAAAACCCCAAACCAAAGAAGCCCTATAACAACAGTGACAACAGTAATAACAACAAAACAAATCAAAATGAGCCTTGGAAAGACCACTTAAAAAGGCGACAAGTAAACGTAAGTGGCCTAAGTGTATCTATTGGAAGAAAAACACTTCTAGGTTGGAACAAAACAATAATCACGAGTGTACTAAAGACATATCCAAAGATTTTATTTATTTATTTGACAGAGGCACAGCGAGAGAGGGAACACAAGCAGGGGGAGAGGGAGAGGGAAAAGCAGACTCCCCGCCAAGCAGAGACCCCGATGTGGGGCTCGATCTCAGGACCCTGGGATCATGACCTGAGCTGAAGGCAGAGGCTTAACGACTGAGCCACCCGGCGACCCAGTATTCACACCCTCTTACACACACTCACTTATACACACTCAAACCAGTAGGCAGCCTCGAGCTTAATTGTCAAAAATCTCAAGTTGCATCAAAGGCAGGGAGCTCTGGTGGGCACTTGCCATCCCCAGGGTTCCACAGCACTGCTCTGGAACTCTTCCTTCTTGTCTGTGGACCAGGTTTTGATTTGGAAAGTCGGTCATAAGTCTAAGGACCCCTTAACCATTGTTGAATTTTACCCTTATTTGTTTTTAGTTCACTATTACTTGATTGTTTTTTGCAGGGGTGAGGGGGTGTTGGTGAGAATTCTCCATCCTCTGCTAGCAGCCTGATAGAGTCCCCCATCGAGGTGGCCCCAGGGGACTTCCTGTCTCTGTTCCAGGACAGTCTCAGTATCCAGAAGAGGGGCCTCTGGGAGCTCCGTCTCCTCCCTCAGGAAGCTGAGATGGGCTTGGAATGTCTCCGGGGCCCATGGATTCTGTTTCCCTGCTCAGAGCTTCCTCTGCCAACCTTAATCCAGGCCTTATCACTGCTTTCCTATATTTGACTCTTTGGTGGTTATGCCTGTCTAAGTTCAAGGCAGTGGTCCCGCAAATGCCAAAGTTTTCATCAAGATGGGCTGGTGGTTGTTTGAAAACCAGAAATGGAACTTTGGTCTAATCCTGGGACAGGGCAGTTACAATCAGGCAGGACACTGCATGAAGAGGGAAAAGCTTATCAGCACTCATTCTCGTGTTTGGGCAAGGCCCACGGGATGGGCCAAAGAGGGCCTTTAATGACTCAGGGGCCCCCGAGCTCATTTCACCCATGTGCACCCCTGGAGAGGCAGACGGTGGTTGGAAACCTTCCTTCATTTATTATTTCTAGATAGTGGGAGGCAAATCCAGCAGGAGCAAGCATGCCACGGTGCGAACAGCACTGGATTTTCACACTCCATTAACTTGTAGTTGTTGAGAATTTGCAAATGTACAGCATTGTGCTAGATCCTGGTGGAAGCGGATAGAAGATTCTACACGATCCCTTCCTTCTAATAATTGATGGTTTGGTTGAGGAAATCAAGCCTCCTTACGTGCCATGTAGCTGTGATGGCTTTCACGTGCACTAACGTCAAAAGGGCAGTGTAGACAGTAAGTGTTCCTGGGGTGGGAAGTGGCGCGTTCCTCCGGGGAGATGCTATCCCACGGGGCTGGGATTCAGAGAGGAGGAGCCTGAGGGAAGCCCCTGCAAATGAGAAGGAGTCCAGTCGTTAGGGTGGAGGACAACAGCAGAGTACAGGCGAGGTTGGAGGGACCACCAGGGAGACCGTCGTGGAGAGGATCTTTCCTACAAGGGGAAGGAGCATGCCTTGAGACGCTCGGGGTAGGGACTGGCTGGATGGCAGGCATGGGTGGCCTGGATGTGTCAGTCAGAGCGGGGAGGCAGAGGAGGCAGGAGGAGGAAGCAGGTATGGCGATGTTGTTTGTCAAGAATAAAAATCTAGACCCGGTGCTGAGCAAGTGTGCCCTTCAGCAGGGGTGTGGAGTCACCAGCCATGCCAGGAGATAGAACAGCGGCATCCGTGGGGAAGGAAGGGCAGGAGGACATCCCGCGTCCACATTTGCAAAATGAGTGAACGAAGGACTCCTGCAGAGGTTTGCTGGATATTCCTGCTTCCGGCTGCTCCTTTTCTGGATGTCGGGCGGGGAGGACTGTTTACATCCTTGTTGGGGGTAACAGTTTCATTTACTGGGGAGATCTACAGTGTCTGCTGAGAATAATGGCCAAATAAAAAGATATGCCAAAAGGGTTTCTGGAAGAAAAATACACCCTACGCTTTGGGACGTGATTGAATAAAATTGGCCTTTGCCACGTGGAAAAGCACCTTTCTGTGCTTTTCATGGCACTTCATAAACTATGACGTGTGATAGGAGATGCCCTAAATGGTGGCCAATAAATGATTTTATAGCCATGATTGTGTTTTTCAGGGAAAAGGGAATATTTCATGAAAAACCAGATAAGCCTCGCACAGACTAACTGTACAGAATTCGGCCACTTTGGTTCAATTGATCTATTGTGTGTATTTCATGTGGTTTTCTTAATGATGTTTCTCTCTTCTGCAAGTCTCAGAATCAAGGGGGATTCTACTCCCCTTGCTGCATGCCGAATTTTTAGTAAGAAAAAGAACTGACTTTAAGTTGGTAATGATCATACATAACTATTTTGGGGGGGGTAAAACACGTTGGTGATGCCTAATGAGTAATAAGAGGGAAAAAAAATCTATAGCCTAAAATACCTCTGGGCCTGCGTGTGTCTGTCTGTCCCAGCACCTCCAAAGGGAGGCAAACAACAGCGCTTCCCCCCAGAAACGGGCTTGTTCCAAACGCACGTCCAGCTTGTTCACTTCCATCGGAGGCTGGGGGGCAGAGCCTCTTCCGGTGTCCAGGCGTGGGGCTGTGTTTCCACGGGAACTCTATTTTCCTCCTTCAAATTTGAGGCACATTAGGATGTTTCTGCACTTGGAGGTGGAACCAGAAAGAGGAAGAAGTTGCGGCCAAGTGAGATGGGTTCTGGATGAGAGAACCAGATCTTCTGGTCAGACCACCCTTCTGTGGACTCACATGAACTTGGCCAGGTATCATTTCCCTTGTTTCTTTTTAATTAAAAAATGTTTATTGTTGTAAAATATATATAGCATACGATTTCTCATATTAACCATTTTTAAATGTGCGATCCTGTGGCATTAAGACATGTACGATGCTGCGTGACCATCACCCCTACTGAGGACATTTTCCGCACCTCAAATCTGAGCTCTGTCCCTGTGAAAGACGAACACCCCGTTCTCCTCCTCCCCCAGTCCTTGGGGCACCATTCTGCTTTTCGTCCTTGTGAACGTGTCTGTTCTAGGCACCTCAATCAAGCGGAGACCTGTAGTGTTTGCACTTCTGATTCTAGTGCATTTCACTCAGCGTAAGGGTTTCAAGGTTCTGGCTCCATAATATCCCATTGTGTGCACACGCCATGGACTTTTACCCCTCCGTGTGTTGGGGGGGTGCTTGGGTTGTTCCCACCCTTGGGCTGTTGAGAATAATGCTGCCGTGGACACTACCCAGACCTAGGAGAGGACTTCCTGGGTCATACAGTAACTCTGGGTTTAACATTTCAAGGAGCCACGAGACTGTTTTCCACTGGGGCTCCGCACTTTACGGTCCCACCAGTGATGTCTCGGGGTTCCCGTTTCTCCACATCCTGGCAACCTTGCTATTTTCTGTTCCTTAATTTTTATTTATTAATTTACTTACTTACTTTTTCTGATAACGGCTAGTATAATGGGTGTGAGGTGCTACCTCCTTGCTGTTTTGATTTGCATTCGCCTAATGACCAGTGACGTGGAACAGCCATTCATGTGGCCCCTGGATGTTTCTTAGGTTTTCTTCTGGTTATAAGTAGATGAGAAACGACCCCTCCTGCCGCGTCCTGACCATCACCCAGGTTGGCGCCCCCATTCCCTTCTCTTTGGTCTGAGCCTAGCGATGACAACGTGGTCCCCTCCCTGCCTATGGGGGAGCAGAAGGACAAGTGGGATGGCAAGGCCTGTGTCTTCTGGAAGAGAAGCCCGTCTGCCTGGTTGCAGATGCAGGAGGGAAAGGTCCTTGGCTCATCTCCTCCCGCCCCAGTTCCAACCTCCAGCTCTGGCTGCCTTGGTGGCTAACGTCCCAGGGACTTGGGTTGGCACGGCCCCTGCCCCCTCCATTCACCTGCCACTGGCTGTCACTGAGGTTGTTGTCCTGCCTTCGTGCAGTACATGGTCCCGTCACTAGCATCCATGGCCCCCATCTGTCCAGGAACCAGGACCTGGCACTCAAGCTGGTTTCTTGTTTTCTTTCATTGAAATTAGCCTTGCTTAATCTTACCTCATCTGTAGGGTGGTGGGTTCTGGGTCTGGGATGGCTTCTGCAATCAGGGAGAAGGTAGGACAGATTCTGGGGACATCCCTAAATTATTAACCATAAAATGTTGACATTTAACTATGAAGTGTTGACATTTAATGCAGAATAACTTAAACATTCATGTAATTTCGGGTGCACGGCTACTGAGCTTTATAAAGTAAAAAGCCCCCCTCTGAGGATGAAAATGTCCATTTAACCAAACAGACAATTTTTTTTAAAGACAAAACATTTTTCTATGTCTTGTGCCCACACGACCTATGAGGTCTGTGTTTGTACTTATCAAAATGCGTTGCCAGATGGCAGAAGGCACATGTTTTAGACTCCCATGTCCTCCAATGCGGCCAAGTCCAAGGCCATGCTGAAGGACCCGTATCCAGCCCCACACGCACTTCCCAAAGGAGAAAACATGTGCCCCCACGGCCTGAGGCGTGTGCTCGGAACTTCTGACTCCCCGACTCAGGATTTAGTCCGCATGTGGGAAAGACCTCAGTGCATGCAACCTCCTTCCCACTGATTCATCCGGAAAGAAAAATGAAGCCCTAATTTTTTAAGCTGAGGGCTCCATGTGTTTATGCATTTAACACCTCAAGACAGCAGGAAATAATTAGTGGTTTGAGAACACATTCACACAAACCAAGAGCTTTTTCAACTTTTGGACTCAGAACGTTCACTGCAAAATAACAAGCACACCAGATGGAACAATGGTCTTTTGTGACCGGGAGGTTACCCCGAACCCACCTCCTAGCCCCCCTGGGGTCACCACAGCAGGGCCTTCCTGTCCCTCCAAGGCCATCGTCGGACGGGCCATTCTGTTGCGAGGGCCTGTGCGGGCTGTGGACGGCGAGCGGTGCATTTCTTCCTTTGTGGCCGGTGGAGGGAGTCCCATAAAGCACCACTTTATTTAATTCGAAGTGATTTTCTGGCAAGCTCTCCTTCTAATTTGGAACCAAATATTTAAACAACCGTTGCCTGCAGACCCTGAAGAAGCCAGAGTAAGGACTGGACGGTGCCGGCACGAGAGGAGCAGGTTTGCAGAAAGACAAGAAGTCCGGGTCTGGGCTGCACCGGCCCCCCGGGGTCTTCTGGTTTTTTATCGATTATGTGTTTGTTCCCGAGGTCAGGGAGGGCTGTGGCGACAACAGATTTTTATGTGGCCTCTCGCGTTTTTCTATTCCTCATCTTTGAGTCGGGAGGAATCAAAAATTGCCCTATTAAAACTCTTCTCTGTGGCCCAGTGAATTTATGAAACCAGGAATAGAAACGTGCAGGATAATTTCATCTCTTTGCAAAAGCAGCCCCTGTTGCGTTGCTGTTGAGCTGGGCAGGGGGGCCCTCGCAGGCCTGGGGGCGGGGCGCCCCTGTCACAGTGTCCGTCTCCCCGGGAGAATGGGGTTTCTGGATGCCAGAGGAAATGGTTTTGTGTGTAGGAAGTCAAATGAAAACACTCGGGATGGTCTTAATAGATGAGCAAATATTTTGCAGGACGTTTGTCTGTTTACTTTGCATTAACCACAAAACGCTCGCAGGGGGAGTTTTCTTATTTCTCTTTTTGAGTCTCCAAACACAGAATAATTTGGGGGTTTTCTGTTTCCTGACTAATCCACTTCTGCTGTGTTTTGCTTTGGGCTTTAAATACGTTTGCCCCGACAGTCACTGCTCCCCATTTCTAAAGGCTGGCCTCGGAGCATCTCAGATTGTGACGAAGGACAAAAACATCTGTGGGGCTCAGAGGATTCGGGGAAACACGGGAAGGGGGGGAGTGGAGGGTGATTTGGAAGCAATCATCGGGCATCAGCAGGGTCAGGGAGAGAGCACAGCCCGTGATGCCAAGGGTCCTGGACACAGGAGCCCTCCCTGCTCGCTGGAGAGCCCCTCCACCCAGTTAAGGTCCTGGGGAGGATGCAGGACAGATGGAAAGTAAAGCCCTGGGGGCTCTGCTAGGTCCGGAGGCTCTGCTCTGTCTTCCCTGCGTGGCCTGGAGGAGGAAGCCGGGTGAGGATGGTAAGCGGAGGGGTCTGGAGCTAGAAGCCCTGCGCCTGTTTAACAAGCCGTGACCTATGACCCACTGACCATCTCTACTGCCAGAGGCCAGAAGGATCTCTCTGCGATGTCAGAGGATGAGACAGAGAGAACGAGGCTCCATCTGTGAAGTAGAAGAGTGAGAAAATGAGGTGAGCGAGGTGCACGAGAGAAGGCAGAACGGTCCCCGAGCCTCGGGACTCCCACTGAGCACAGAAACGACACGTGGCCCACAGGATGGACCTGCCGGAGAGAACACAGGGGGTCTCCCTGGCCTTCATGCACATGGGCACGGCTCCCTCCACAGCATGCGTGGGGGCCTGGGGTAGCCTGCCCTGGAGGGCCAGTACCTTTTAAGGCTTGCCCCCATGGTTGGGGCGCCTAGGTGGCCCAGTGGGTTAAGCCTCTGCCTTCGGCTCAGGTCATGGTCTTAGGGTCCTGGGATCGAGCCCCGCATTGGGCTCTCTGCTCAGCGGGGAGCCTGCTTCCCCCTCTCTCTCTGCCTGCCTCTCTGCCTACTTGTGATCTCTGTCTGTCAAATAAATAAATGAAATCTTAAAAAGAAAAAAAAAAAAAAGTCTTGCCCCCATGGGCCAAAGCAAGTCCAAGCCCATGCCCACATGGAGAGCTGTTCCCCCTTCAATGAGAAGAACTGTGAAGCCATGTGACAGAAGACATGGACGAGGGAAGGCCAAGACTGAGGCTCTGATAGAGCTGACCCCATCAGTGGTGGTCAGGTTGCGGCAGAAGAGAGACTTTTGTATTCTGCAGGCGAGGAGGCCCTGGAAACACGGTTTAGGAGATAGTTTGGGCATGTCCATCACGATTTTAAAATGCGTATCTCTAACAAGGCATCCATCATGTAGGTATATCTACCTCAAACACCAAGAGCTTTGTGCAGAATGGTTTGTAGAAGGGAAAAACTAAGTCCAAATCAAGAAGCAACCTGAACTTGACAAGGGACTGTTTAAGTAAAAATATAATATATACCTAAGATAGAGCACGAATGGCCATCAGGGAAAATCAGGTGGATCTGTCTGTGATGACACAGAGTGAGCTTTGTGATATTTTACAGAGTGAAACTAAGCTAAAGAGCGGTGTTTTATTTTTTAATTTTTTATTATTTTATATTTCTTAAAGTTTTTTTGTTGCTGTTGTTGTTTATTTGAGAGAGAGAGAGAGAGTGAGTGAGCCCATGTAGGGGGAGGGGCAGGCAGAGGGAAAAGCAGACTCTCCACTGAACAGGGAGCCCATGTGGGGCTCGATCCCAGGACCCTGAGATCATGACCTGAGTCGAAGGCAGATGCTTAACCCAATGAACCACCCAAGCACCCAAGAGCACTATTTTAGTATGACCCTATTTGTATAAAAATAAACAATATGTTTATGGGTATGAAGTAAACTGTGGATAGTAGTTGTCTCTGGAAAAGGAAGCTCAAGGTGGGCAGTAGAAAGCAGATTAGGTTTTCATTTTTTACCTTTCTGTGCTTTTTGATTCTTTTTCCCCCAAGTGCATGTATAACTTTTCTAAACAACAACAACAACAAAATGGTTTGGTGACGGTTCTGTGTTTATTTTGAAGTCTCAGCAATGTAGAAGCAAGCATTTCTCAGAATCTTGGTGTTTTTACTGCTGAAGTCCATGTCTTTGGCTGTAACCGCGCTGTGACTTGGGAGCTTGAATTCAGTCCGTCCACACTGAAGAGAAACACTTGAGCCCTAGTAAGCAAAGACATAGCCCAATGTGCTGTACATTCCTGATGTCTGGGTTCCATTTGCCTGGTTAGCATATCAGAAACTTTTCTCAACCTAGAGAACCAGGAATGCATTACAAAGAGAGGCACAAGGGCAAGCGAGATCTCGATTTCATTGTTTCTTACTGTGATCCTTACTTTGAGCAGGAGACTCCTTTTTTTTTCCCCACCGTGCAAAAGATTGTACTCACTTCCCCTCCTTGTTGTTCTTAATTCTCCCTGACCCCACGAGATGTGCATGGCCCTACCCCCTGCAAGAAGGAAATGGCTGTTTCATGGTTAGCTTGCCCCGGCCTGTGTTAAGATTTTCTTCTGAATTGGCCAATCTTCAGCAGGCAACGTGGTTATCATTTCTTTTCTCTTGGAACATTTTCTTTGTGTTTTCTTGACAGCAACTCTCTGAGTTTTTCTCCATCTCCATTTGGTAGCTTCTCATTCTGACTCTCTTGGCTGCCACTTCCTTCTCTGCCAGACTTCTAGAATCTGCTTCTCTTCTCCGTTGCCCTTCTCCTGTTTCCCATGCAGTCTACTGGCATGTGCGTCACACACACACGGACACTTCCCAGTTTCTGTTCTCCCTGCTCTAGATCAGACTTCGGGGATCAGATTTCCTTCTTCAGTTTCCTCTCCATCCTCTCCATGTCATAGGAATCTCAAACTGTGTGTTCTTTTTTTTTTTTTTTGTAAGATTTTATTTATTTATTTGACAGAGAGAAATCGCAAGTAAGCAGAGAGGCAGGCAGAGAGAGAGGAGGAAGCAGGCTCCCTGCTGAGCAGAAAGCCCGATGCGGGGCTCGAACCCAGGACCTGGGATCATGACCTGAGCCGAAGGCAGCGGCTTAACCCACTGAGCCACCCAGGCGCCCCTCAAACTGTGTGTTCTCACGGCATAAAACTCTACGTTTTCCCCTGTCGACGGCCGCTCCTCCAATTTTCCTGTTCCCAGTGTGTAGCAACACCATCCACACGATTCCTCGGATCAAAAACCCAGCAAGCATCCTCGATTTCACTTTCTTCTTAACGTCGTGGGTACAACGGAGCATTCTTAGTGGCTAGATCTTCGAAATATACTCCAGTTGTGTCCCCACTGTGACATCCTGAGTCTGGGTCACTGTGACCTTTCACCTAGTAAACATGACGTTTTACCTGTTCTCCTCACTCCAGCTTCTTCCGCTCACTTGCCTGGTCCTTAGAGCAACTGGGAACTATGTGCATAATATCTGACTTCGAGGTCTGGCGAAGATAGAATAGTCCTGCTTGGCTTTATCCCTCACACTGTTTTTCTACTAAAAGACTCGAAAGAATGAATAAAGCAACTATCAAAAGAATCTGATTTTTTTTTAAAGCAGGCCAAATAAGGAGAGAAATCAAGTCTTGAAATGAATACCTAATATCTAAATAAATCTAGAACTGTCACAGGTGTTTACAGAGAAAGACTCAACGAGATGCAGATATACATTATTCACAAAATGTACTCTAGCTTCGACACCATTCCAAAAATTATGCTAATGGATTATTTCATTAATATTTCATATTAAATCAGAAATTTAATAGAACTGATATAAGTATAACACATATACATAGAATGGCCATAAACCTTCTGAATAAGGACACGATGGCTGGGGGAGGGCAATACTGAGACTTGCCTTATCAAATTTCTATCTTATGGAAAAGTGTCAGGAAGCAAAAAGTGGCACTTTCATGAGCCAAATAGCTAATTTTTCAAATAGCCAATGGAGTATCATGGAGAATCAGAAACCAACACCCAGCAATATGGAGACCGCGATGGGGCAGGCCCTTTGGATCAGTGAGGAAAGAATGAGCTATTTAGTAAAACACTCATGGGCCAACTATTGTGTTCATTGAAAAGAAGGCAACTGCCTCACAGCCTACTCAAAAATCAAGTCCAGGTGTCTTTAGGACTTAAGGATAGTCCCTTGTTTCTTCTGAAATTGTTTTACCTTTCTTTTTCACATTTGTGACCTACAGGTAGAAAGACAGGTAGAGAGGTAGAAAGAAAGACACAAAATACAAATGCCCTAGAGGAAAAGATTGATATTCTGAACTCTATTTCATTAAGAACTTCAATTCATCAAAATATACAGGGAAGGTGTGAAAATCCAAGTCATAAACTGGGAAAAATATTCACAACCCATATATGTGTAGAAGAATTTATATCTGGAATACTGAAGGATTCCCACCAATCAATAAGGAAAAGACAACAGATTCAAGAGCAAAATATGCAACAGACGCAATAGGGGCATTTTCCTGAAAAGGAAACACAAAGGCAACTAAACATGTGAAACAAAGGTCAACTTCATTAGAAATCAGAATGCTGCATATGCGAAAATCCCAATGAGGTGTACTTTTCCATTGACTAGCTGGGCAAAAATTTAAAAGTTTGATAGTACCCAGTGTTGGTTAAGGCTGTGAATCATAAGGGTTTTTCTTCACTGCTGGACCAAGTACAATTAATAGTAACCACTTTGCCAAATAATTTGACATTATTTTATAAACATGAGTATTTGATCAAATAATTCCACACTTAGATATATGGCAGCACTTTTGCATATATTTGAGTATTCAGACAAGTATCATTCCTACTGGCAAAACCAGAAAATACCCCAATTTTATCAATAAGAAAATAGATAAAGAAATTGTCTTAAATTGGACAATTGTCAGGGCGCCTGATTGGCTCAGTCCGTTAAGCTTATGACTCTTGGTTTTGGCTCAAGTCATAATCTCAGGGTCATGAGTTTGAGCCCCACATCAGGCTCTGTGTTTGGCATAGAGCGTGCTTAAGATTCTCTCTCTCCTTCTACCCCTAATCCACTGCCATCCTCTAAAAAATAAAATTGGGCAATTGTCTTAAAACGGACTTTTGTAAAGCAATGGGAATTCAGTTGCATGCGATACTATGAATCAGTTCCACAAATATAATGCAATAAAGTTCTAGAAATGTATGTAGAATATAATGTGATTTTCTAAGGCTCAGAAATAAGTAGAATTAAACAGTATATTGTGGGGGTGCCTGGGTGGCTCAGTGGGTTAAAGCCTCTGCCTTCGGCTCAGGTCATGATCCCAGGGTCCTGGGATTGAGCCCCGTGTTGGGCTCTCTGCTCTCAGGGAGCCTGCTTCCTCCCCTGTCTCTCTCTGCCTGCCTCTCTGCCTACTTGTGATCTCTCTCTCTCTCTCTCTCTGTCAAATAAATAAAATCTTAAAAAAAAATAGTATATTGTGTAAGCATACATACATACATACATGATATAACGATTTAAATAAACAGGAAAGGAGTAATATATACAAATAATAGTAACAGATATATTTCAGGGTAGAAGTAACTTCTGGGGGCAAGGGAATTGGGATAGAGGAGGTCTATATAGCAGGGACAAACATTTTGTTTTAAATTTGGTGTGGATTCATAAGTCTAAATTTTATTATGATACTTCATATTTTACATACACACTGTAAATAGTAATTTTTCAAAAGAAATACACACCATGTGATTCTGGACTATCATTAAAAATGTCCTGTACATTTAGCACTGAGCTTCCTGTTGGCCAAAGAGAAGAAGGGAATAAGCTCAGTTCAGGAGTTACTTTGTAAACCTAAAGTGATACGTGGTGTTCAGGAGGAAGAGTGCCTGTCAGGTAGTGAAGATCAAGTAATGTCTGAACAAATGTATTTTCTCTCAAATGAAAACATTGCTTAATAGGAATAACATTTAATACAAATTATTTGTCCGGTTTCTCGTCGACACATGAACTTCACAAATCATCCTCACGATCTTCTTCCCCCAGACGTTCCAGCTGCCTTTGTCCAAAGGCCCTAGTAGCTGACGGTGAATCCAGAAAGGACCCAGTTCTAGAATGTGCTCATCAGTGAGGGGCACATCTGGCCATGTCCTGGCGTTCACAGATGGCAGTCCCTGAATGCCATCACCCAGTTATTCTGCTAATATTTGCCACAAAAATGTTTGTTGGAATGTATCTTATCAAAGTAGTGTTTGTATTCTGGATTAGTCAATGCTTGGCTAAAGATTTGTATAATCAGCTTATTTTAAGATTAATTCATTAAAAAAAACTTTGCAAATTCCTATTATCACTTAATTTGTATAAATATATTTACTATATTTTAACAGTGCAATTAAGATTAATATGGGCTCTAAAACCATAAGGTCAAGTAAACATGAGTTGGATGACACTCCAAATAGTCATTTCTGATCCTCAGATATTATTATGCAGCCCAGACCTTGTGGGCTTGTGGAACAGCAAAAAGGTCAGAAGTGGAATGAAATGAATATTCTCCAGCTGTTCTGTGCCGAGGAGATCACCTGCTCGTTCATCACTCTGGGTCTGAGAACTGGCAGAGGATCCCGAGACTGGAGGAGGATGGATGGAGCCCCGGAAGGGGACCCTCCTTCAGGCAGACAGGAAGCTGGGATGCATTCCTATGGCCCAGGGTCTCCCAGTCCCAATTCTCTCCAGAACTCCTTTTCCGGAGACAGATACCTGATGGCACCTCTTAGTGGCAGAAAGCTAGCCTTCACCCCCTCTGAGACACACAGGCTGCCACCAGCCACACTCTCTGGGATCATTTCTTTCCGGATCATAATACCTGGCATGGGCTTTTCAAATATTTTGATGGAACCCAGCAGTGTTTTAATTATTACATCAACTAGATAGTAACCCTCCCCTGCTGTACAGGGTTGAATGATGAGCCCCCAAAATATACAGCCACGTCCTAATCCCCACTACCTGTGAGTGTGACCTTATTTGGAAAAAGGATCTTTGAAGATGGAATTGGGTTCAGGATTTCGAGAGGAGAGTACCCTGGGTTATCCTCATGGGCCCTGCATCCAATGGCAAGTTCCTTCCAGCAGACAGGAGAGAAGACCGGTGAAAAGAGAGGCAGAGGTTGGAAGGGGGCAGCTGTAAGCCTGGAGCTACCTGAACCTAGAAAAGGCAGGGAAGGAGCCTCCCCTAGAACCTTCTGAGGATTTCCCCTTGGCTCCCAGAACTGTGGGAGTACACACTGTTGTTGTTTTAAGCCACTCAGTTTGTGGTACTGTGTGGTAGCTCCAGCAGACTAATATGACCCCAAAATAGGTCTTACTTTTCCTCATAAATCAATTTCTTATAAAAAAAAATCATAGAGTCTATGCATCTGGGTTTTAAAACTCACTCAATGGATCTGATCATGTCTACCTCCCTCTTGGACAACACATGTGGTTTGACTCGCCCAAGTTAGGGAAGTTGGTCAACGGACAAGGCTTTTGTTAGAATCTTTAAAAAAGTGTGTAAGTTGAATGCTGCTTATTACAACAAGTTCCCATTGGCCTCCTTCTCACCATAATTGCTTTGTTTTCTCTATTCTGATGGTATTGGGGGTGGGACTGTATCAGCCTTTCCCTCTCTGGTTTCCTTTGACCAATTATGCTGCACCATCACCAGGAAGAGGCACCAGGTCTGGCCTTCCAGTTGGGTTTCTTTTTTCCCCAATATGGAAGAAAGACAGACAATCAGACACATAGACATCTCATGCAGTGATTAGTGCTACAACAAAGGCATGGACACAATGTCTTGCTGGTGTGTGGGAAGGAACCATATCTTCTGTCTAGGGCCATGCTGTGAACAGAGATTTCTGCACTGATGGCAGGTTCTTATTTGTGCTGGACAGTGCTCGACCCTCCCTAACACTCTCCACAGGTGCGTGCTGAACCCTTGAAATGTGGCCAGTGCCATCAAAAACTGCATTTCAGTTTATTCAATTTTAATTAATATAAACTTAAACACCCGTATCTGGAGAGGGTTGTTGGAGGGGGCATCTACACTGAACCTCCAGGTGGGCACTTTGACATTCCAGACATTGCCTGGGACATTTCTGAATACAGCTCCAATGGCCTTTAATGGGTAATGAAGAGGACGCATTTAGAATCCATCCATGAGTCTCAAGGAATGAATCCAGGAAAATCAATGATAATCTTTAATCAAGAGGCCATGTGATCTTTTCAAGGTCACAGGAATATACGTGCTGGGAAGTATCCAGCTCTACTGCCCGTTGGGTAATTCCCAGCCGCTTATGCTCTTTTATGTGAGCTAGAGATGATAACTGCCAGTCCATCATCCCCAGGGGGACACAGACCTTCCCTGCACCTGAGCCAGGAGTACAACAAGGCCCACAGACATCAGAGGGCATCCCTTTACACCTGTCCATAAGAAATATGATGCCAAGGTATCCAAAACAGGAAAGCTGGGTCAACAGAAATGTGTGAGAGTAGCCAACAACATCCAAACCTGTGTCAGATGTGGGCGCTTCCAAAGGGAATGCAAACAGAACCAATTGTTAACACAATCAATAATGACTTTAGCAATAAATTCATTAAATAAACATTTAGCAATGTTTTATGTAGCAAAATCATAGGGACTAGAAAAATCCCTATTCCCAAGTAATTTATATGAGCTGTTTTTAAGTCACAAGGGGGTCAATTCAATTTAGAGATTACACCTGGATTCATGGAGTTGGCAACTTGAATATGGCTTCCTATCCCTTCACTCAACTCCAAGCTACCTGGCTTTCCTGAGGAGTACGTGACCTCAGGGCCCACAGGAGGTTCTGGGATACCTGCTGAGTGGAGCAACACAGGGTTTTCTCCTTTGGAAACTGGCAAGAGTGTGGATTTTCTTGTTAGAGGGAGGATTGGAGCAAGAGAACTCTGGGAAAAATTTGGCCCATCGTGTCAATGGCCTTGACATGTGTCATTATTAGCCCTGATTCATTAATTCATTGCACACCTATGTCCAGGGAGATGTTTGATGGTTAGACTGGGCTCTCTCTGCCTCTGAGTCTGACTAGGCAGGAAGGAGTGTTTCTACTCCTTTTTTCACAGGAGGAGAGGCAGAGAGACCTGTTGTTACGTTGCTGGCTCACAATGGCTGAAAGGACTTGCATTTCACCACCGAGATACCATAGCACATAAAGTATGCTGGCAATGAGAATGAACCCAAAGGAACTGACAAACACGAATGACAATCCCACTGAGAAGAGAGAGGGATGAGGAAGATATCAGTTAGTCAACAGAGCACATGCTCAGCTTGGCTTACACTCTAGAAAATGACCCTGGTACTGTTTGGAACCTTGGCATCACCACTAGGAACCAGCCTCTTTCCTTTCCTGTATTCCCATTACAGTATCATTCTGGGCTCTCTTTGTCTTCTAATCTGTTGTCCTCCAAAGATCTATGCACTCTGTCCTTGGAAAACCTTCTCCATTGTAGATGAGTTGTCCCACACGCCCAGCTTCTCCCCTTCCTGCTTTACCTGAAACACTTTCAATCTTTTCCTATAATATCACCTCACCTTCAGCATTCTTAAAAGGGTAATTCTGGGTGATTAATTTCCTACCATGCAAATATTTTCCAAGGTAGACTTGCTGTTCCCTTCTTTCTCTATGTTGTTTACAGAGATATTTTAAACATAAAGACACAGAAATGCTGAAAGGGACATAATAGACCCAAGAAAATCATAGAAATACTGAGCCGTGTAGTTTGTGGGCCTGTAGTACCAGATTGTTAGACTTCCAAGTAAGGAATATAATGGGAGTGAAAAGGGGATATTTAATGTAAATGAAAGGACTAATTCAATAGAAAGATGTAACAATCCTATACATTTACATTACATTAGAAATGTACATTACATTACATTAGAAAATCTTCAAAAATACAGAACTAAAAGAAAAAAAAGCACACAATGGCTTTGGATAATTTTTAATACTTATGAATGGAAGGATATTAGAAAAGCATCAGTAGGATACAGAAGATTTGAAAGACATCACTAGACACCTACACTATATCAACCTATGGAACACTATATCACATATTTAACTCCTATTTAGTAAAATAGACCAGAATCTGGACCAGAAAGCAAGTGTCAACAAGTTCCAAAAGACTGAAATCATAAAGTCTATGTTCTTTGGCCACTGTGAAGTTATATTAAACTCAGTAACAGAAAAAAGACAAAGAATCTTTAAATTCCCAAAGAGTTGGGAAAAAGACATAATTATAAAGAATGTATGAATTTAAGAATACATTACAACAGAAACCAAGAAATAAAAGTATATACACACATATATGTATGTATATATATTTATACATATACTGCATCTAGCTATATATCTATATGAGCTTAAAGTCAATGCTCTCAGCCTTCAGTTCAAGAAGTTAGAAAAAGAATAGAAAATTAAGCCCAAATAAAGTAGAAAAAATAAATAATAATATAAACAGAAATCAATAAAATATAAAACAAATATATAATACAGATATGAATAAAAGTTTATTTTTAAGAGTAATAAAACTGATAAATCCCTTGTAAGACATAAAAAGAGAGAGAAATATAAATTGCCAATATCAAGAATAAAATTAGGACAGATCCTTCAGAAATCAAAAGAATATTAAGGGGATTAAAAACTTTATGCCATTAAGTTTGAAAATTTAGATAAAATGGATACTTCTTTAAAAAATCCTGTTTAGAGAAACTGACACACGTGAAAATAGAAAATCTCCATAATGCTGCATCTTTTAAAGAAAACGTATCAACACTAAAAATTTTCCCACAAAGAGAATTCCAAGCACATATAGATTTATTTTGCTTTCACCAAATATTTTGAAGAGAAATTAGTTATATCTTAAACACAATCTCACAGGGAGCTGCTTGATGAGATCAATATAACCTTGAAGCCAAACATGACAAGGACATGACACGAAAGGAAAATCACAAGATGATATTATACATGAACAAATGCACAAAAATTCTAAAAAATTATTAGCAAATCAAACCAACAGTATATAAAAATAAGAATGATATATCCTAAACAACTGGGATTTTCCTTACAAATTCAACAAAATATAAAATTGTTTTAAGTATCAGTAATTAATGTAATTCACTACATTAACAAAACCAAAGAGAAAAATCTACAATAATGTCCATAAATGCAGAAAAAGGAGCACCTGTGTGGCTCAGTTGGTTGAATGGCCTAATCTTGGTTTTAGCTCAGGTCATGATCTCAGGGTCCTGGAATCAAGCCTCAAATTGGGCTCAAGTTGGAATCTCTGCTTGAGATTCTCTCTCCCTCTCCCTGCCCCCCTGCAGGTGCTCTCTTCCTCTCTCTAAAATAAGTAAATAAATAAATATCTTAAAAATATATAAAAATACAGAAAATGAATTTTGTATTCCTGATAAAATATATGAACAAATTAAAAATAGAAAAAAAATCCATAGTCCAATAAATGGCCCATATAAAACAAAACAAAATGAACAAAGGAAAAAAAAACATATAGCTAACATTATACTTAATGGTAAACTATTGAATGCTTTCCCTGAGGTTAAGAATAAGACAAGGATGTACAATATCACCACTTCTATTTAATATTGTACTAAAGATCCTGGTTCAATACAGTAAGAAAATCTTTAAAAATCCTAATAAAATTGTAGAAGAAAAAACTAAAATTTCTTATATAGATAGTATGATTGTGTTTATATAACTTTGAAAAGAATCTGCCAAGAAATTATTAACAACAGGTGAGTTTACTAAAGTTGCTGGATATAAGGCCAATATACAAAGTTGATTCTATGTACTAGAAACAAATAAATGAAAAATAAAAATTTAAAAATACCATCAAAAACCATATCAAAAATATGAAATGCCTAATAATAATTTTGAAATATATGCAAGTCCTCTGCACTGAAAATTATAAAATATTACTGAAATAAATCAAAGAAGTTTGAGATAAATGGGGAGATATGCTATGTTCATAGATTAAGTGACTTAATATTCTTTATATGTTCATTTTGATCCATATGATTTTAGTTCTAATGAAATTTCAGTCAAAATGCCAACAGTTTTTTTATGTGTAAGGAAATTAATACATGAAAATTTATATAGATAAAGAAAACATTAAAGAATATGTTGAATGAAAATTTATATAATGTAGTGATAGAAATGCAAAGGACCTAGGAAAATCAAGGAGTAGAAAACTGGAGGATTTACACTATAGGATATCAGGACTTTTTATAAAGTTACGGTGATTACGCCAGTGTGTTATTTGTACAAAGACAGACAAATGGATCAGTTTGTGACATAATACCTATTGTAATTCAGTAGGGAAAGGAAGATCTTTTTCAGTAAATACACTATATTAAAAATGACCTTGGCCACTATCTGACCAAATCCCTCCCTCCAAAAAAAATTCAAGAGTGATCATAGACTAAATGCTGAATGTGACCTTTTTGGGAAATAAGGTTTGTATGGAGGTAATCAAGGTAAAATTATGTCTTTAGGGTAAATCCTAATTCAGTATGGCTGGCATCCTTAAAAAAGAGGAGATTTGGACACAGACCTAGACATGTATAGAGGGAAAACTGGGTGAAGAAACACAGTGAAAAGATCATGTGAAGATGGAAGCAAAGATTGGAACAAAGCTGCCAGAAGCCAAGGGACATCTGGGACTAGGAGAAGCTTCAAGAGGCAAGGAAGAATCCTTCTCCTAAAGGGAACATAATCCTGCTGACACATTGATTTTGGGTTTCTAGCCTCCCAAATGGCAGACAACAAATTTCTGTTGTTCTATGTCACCCTATTTACAGTACGTTGTTACAGTAGCTTTTGGAAACTAAACACAGTAAGGTAAAGAGTGATACATTGTACTTTACTAAAGTAAGAACTTCTGTGTATCAAACCATCCCATTAAGAGTAAGTCGTATAAAAGGGCTGATATTTGCAATAAGTTTATCTAGCAAAGGACCTAGAATGGCTGTAATTTTATTTTATTTTATTATTATTATTTTTTTTAATTTATTTGACAGAGATCACAGGTAGGCAGAGAGGCAGGCAGAGAGAGAGGAAGGAAAGCAGCCTCCCCGCTGAGCAGAGAGCCCAATGCGGGGCTCGATCCCAGGACCCTGGGATCATGACCCGAGCCGAAAGCAGAGGCTTTAACCCACTGAGCCACCCAGGGGCCCTGAGTGGCTGTAATTTTAAAAGGTACATTAATTTTATTAGATGCTGGTGAGTGTGCAGAACAAATAGACCTATTCCATTTCTGGTGGGAGTGTAAATTGGTACCATCTTGGAAATGATTTGACCAAATCTACTAAAGCTGTGCATACACAGACCCCATGATCCAGTTATTCTATTAGGTATAAACTCAACTGAAGTGAGTGCTTATATTTACCAAAAGACATGTAGGAGAGTGTTCAAAATAGCTTTATTTGTGAGAGCCCCCCCAAATGGGAAACAGCCCAAATGTCCATCAAGAGTTGAATGCGTGATTGAGTCATTGTACCTTCATATAGTGGAATGAGAAAGGACTCCATAGAAGTGACTCCTGATAGGTATGATGCTGTATCAAGGAGATATGATACCAAATATCATATACTTGATCCTCCATTTGTATGAAGTTGGGTCAGGCCAGGTCCATCCATGACGGTAGAAGTCAGGATAGTGATTAGTTCTTAGGGATGGCATTAGTGTAGAGGGACAATTTGGGAATCTTCTGGAATTATGGAGATACTCTTCCATTCCATCTGGGTAGTGGTTATATTGCTGGCTGGAAATGTAAACATTTATCAAGGTGTATAAATCAGATTTATACATTGTACCAAATATAAGTCAAGCCTCCAAAAATATAAAAAAGCAAAAAAAAAAGTATCAGATAATAATCAAGAAAAGTGTCATAAGGAAACATTTTGAGAGGGAGATAATTACCTTATCAGATATCAGAACATATAAATTACTGTAATTAAATCACTTTTTGTAGGGGCATAGGAATAGACAAAAAACAGTGGTACTCATCAGAGAATCCAGTGACAGAGTGGTTGTGAATTTCAAACAATAGACAACTTATTAATTTTTAAGCACATGGAAGTGTGCTCACATTTACCAAAGTCCTGGGTAAGTGCTAGTTAATGAATTAAAGTAAAAAAGACTAGATTCCTGTATATGATGATTTACTATATCACATACATTATAGTTCAATTTTAGGAAAATAAATGCATTATTTAATATATGGAGATGTCTCCACTGCATACGCTTTGAAAGTGAATGAAGTTGGCCATCTATTTCCATTTTACCTAACGTGAAAGCCAAAACTAGAGAAGCCTTACAAAATATCTAGAAGATAACAAGTAATTTAGTGGCAAAGAAGAATTTCTTACACGAGATGTTCAGCAGTTTTAAGAAAAGATAGACCCACTTCACTGTATAAAATTTTAAAATATTGTAATAATGAAATATGAAAATAGTCAATAAAGAAAAAGTAGGTTTGGTAAACTTTCACAAAACAGATAGTGAATAAAGTTAATATTTATTATTTAACCTTATATATGTATTATATTTAATGCATATTATATATAATATATAAAGATGTAAAGATGCAATAACTAATATGTATTTATGTAATATAATTTACATAATGATATGAAATAACTATAATAATAAAAGTAGGGCTTCCTGGGGGGCTCAGTCAGTTAAGCATCTGCCTTTAGCTCAGGCGATGATCTAGGGGTCCTGGGATCAGGCCCCACATCGGGCCGCCTGCTCAGTGGAGAGTCTGCTTGTCCCTCTGTGTCCCTCCCCACCCACCTGCTTGGGCTCTCTCTCTCTCTAGTCTTGCTCACTCTCTCAAATAAATAAAATCTTTAAAAATGTATAATAATAAAAGTAATATGTATTATATAACCTTATATATATCTTAGGTATATAAAGAGCTCTTAAATCTGACAAGAAAAAGACTAATAGAAATAAAGACAAAAAGTGTTCAGACTCGCGATAAGTACAGAGATGCAAATTGCAGCAGTGGTGAGACATGGCTTTTATCCTTTTAATGTTGGCAAAGGGAAGAAGTTAGATGCCCTTCCTGGCAAAAACATGGAAAGAAAAAGACCTTTGAATGAGAATCGCTTTCTTTTCTGTAAAGTGGTTAAGCCACATTTTTCAACATGAGGAATGGTGTGCCCTTCGACCCAGCAGGCCCTCGCTGGGGCCCGGGCGCCAAGGGTTCCTGACCAGGATTCTCCCGCACTGTCCCGGGATAGAGCCTTGGCAGCAAGACCGGGACCCTGCACAGGGGTGGGGTGGGGGAGGACAAAAGCAGTCATAAAAGGAGCGAGTCAGTTACACCAACGTCCCTGAGCTGAGCTGAATGACCAAAGAAGGTGGCGGAGTCTCGAGTCCATGACATGGATTTAAACAAAGAACAAACCGTAGAACTCGGTATGTCCATACACACGAGCTTGCACACGGCTCTGTGAGCTTGAAGAAGTGCACGGATGCCGCATGTGGGGTTGTTACATGTGCTGGTGTGACATGGGGGGAGGAGGAGAGGGAGGACGGAATCAAGTAAAAAGGAAAGAAAAAAGACTCACATGAAAATGAAAAAAACCCACACATACATGTTTTCTATCGTCTCGTGCATGCATTTGTGTACACTTACATAAGTGTGTAAATGTGATTGGTGTTAAAAGGTGGGACCGTGAGGTCAAGTCCGCCTGGGCTCAGGTTATGCTGAGCTCCAGCACACAGTCAAGACTGTTAGGGGATCCTGAAATTCTTGTTCTGGGTCCCCCCGGGGCATGCACAAAGGCCCCCTTCCATCCTCTGCTAGACACAGGGACCCAGAAGGGGGCTGAGCAAAATGGAGCAGGTCTGAACCTGACCGAGCTGTCCCCTGCTCTTGTTGCTGGAACCTGTGAGCATGTGTGGACAGAGAGTAAGTACCCCGCATGCCTCCCCCATCCACCAAGAGTTAACTTGGGTGACACCAACTGCCCCAACTCTTGCGAGGGACTGTTCCCTCGGAGATCACTTTTTGGAGAAAAGCACAAATCATAAAAATAAGCAAATACATAAGAAACCAGAAAAACAGCAATGAGAGAAAGAGATGGCTTCAAGAATTAAACTTTTTATTATTTATTTTAAAATAAAACAACACATGCTCTTTGCAGAGTTATTTAAACAACAGGAAACTGTAAGAAAAAGGAACAGTGCCCAGCGAAGAGAAAAGAACCACCGATTGGTGGGTATGGAGCTTTCCTGACTTTATCAATGTATCTTATATACATGTATATATTATATATTCCCACACGTATGTGTATATGTGCACATATATGTATTCTAAATAGAAAGGAAATCATGCCAATACCTATCATTGTGCATTCTGCTTTTGGCTTGTTTGTTCCTAGGTAACAAACACTGTGGCCATCCCTCTCGGGCAGGCCAGGTGGAACTGCCCCAGCCTTCCAAAAGAGCTTAACATTCCCTTATACGAATATGTAGTAACTTAGTCTTGAGAGATCTAAAATTTCAGTTCGTTGAAATTTTTGCTTTTCCACATGTGATTGCGATGCTACCCTTGCACATATCTCTTAACAGTCTCACAGTAACATTTCTGGACGGAAGATACCTACAGGCATTTGCTTATAAAGCAAACTCATTCACAAATGTGCCTTCCCAAATGGTTCTACGAAAGCTCACTGTCCCAATGTAGGAAAACCACCGGTTTCCCACAGTCTGCTTTAGGTAAGTGCGTCATTGTGAGAGCCAAAGATCTTGGGCCCATTAAGCTGAAAGTTTTTATTTCTTTGTTCCCTGGTGAGGTTGAGTTTTTTCTGTCTGCTCAAACAGGAGAAGGTACAGCTTCTAGGCTCCAGAGTTCACCTCTCTTTTACCATCAGCAAATAAGGAAGATCAGAGAAGCGGCTCTGTACAAAATTAGTAATAAAATATCTCAACATTAATGGCTTAATTGACAATTTTTGGACTTCCTTGTAGGTAGACAAAGAGTGAGATTTTATACTTTTTTCTTACTATTTATACTGTTTTTTCTTTCTTTCTTTCTTTCTTTCTTTCTTTCTTTCTTTCTTTCTTTCTTTCTTTCTTTTTTTTTTTTCCTTTTCCGTGTCTTAGCTGATGGTTAGGATCACAAGGGGAAAAAAACATGACCAAGATCTGTGTTCTTGGATGGGCAGGCTCTGACAGGAGCAGGATCGCCCTCCACATTCCATGTTAAATGCAATATTGGCTACGCATTTCTGGTAAATGGCCTTTAGAGGGTCCATAGGTATTTCTTCTGTTTGTAGTTAGTTATTTTGTCTTAGGGTCTCTGCTTCTGGATCTGAGGGTCCTTCGCCATCCCGTCTCAGAGTCAGGGACGCTCTCAGCAGCTAAAGCTATTTGCAAATTTCAGTTGCCATCCGTTCAGTTCCAGAACTATCTGTCAGATACCTGTGCCTGGCGGGTCCTGAGGACGCGGCGGCGAAGGCAGTGGCAGAGTTCTCTGTCCCCGTGGAGCTAACGGCACACCTGGAGTTCAAGGGCTATAACCTCCCGTGGCAGCTGTGAGGGGACGTCCGAGGGGGCCCCAACCTCCCTGGGTCGGGGGAGGGTCGGCGGGGACCGGACGCAGGGGGTTCCCGCTGCACCTGCTCAGGCAGAATGGACCATCGCTGCCTTAGGACCACTGTAGCAGTGAGAACGAAGCCGGAGTCTTCTCAAATTGATGATCCTCTGAATAATCAACCGGCAAGAAATTTCTGCTGCAGATTCTGGATTTCCCAGGAACGCCTGGGATTTACCTTCTTCGGATGGCTTTATTTCTTCAGAAAACTCAGAACAACATCTGCATGTACTCAGGCTCTCTGCTGGGCCACGCTGTTGTTGAATTCTTTACATAAAACCCACTATAGCTATATTTCAGAGGGAGTGTCTGTGGCAGACATGGACGCCTGGCCCCTCGCCCTTCCAGGGACGACCCTCCTCCTGCTCGGCCAACAGCCTCCAGCCCTTCCTTTGGGCTCAACCTCACCTTTAAGGTCCCGGGGATGCTCCTTGAAGGGCAGCTTCAGCCAGACCGCAAACAGGACAACCGGACAGGGCCCGACCTCTCTGCCCACAGCCAAGTCCTTGCTCTGCAGGCCGCTGGGTGGACAGAGACTTGGTCAATGCTGAGTCACGATTTGATGGCTTCCCTGCCCAGTCCTGTCCTCTTCTTTCCCTTCACAGGGGACACCCCCGCCATGAACCTCAGGTGTACCTATGTTCGCCTTTGGTTCTGTATTGCAGAGATCCTGACCTGTTGGGAAACTGAGGCCCTGGGAGGGGCCACATCTGCTGCTTTGATATTTATTCTCAGCTGCCCTGGACTAGGCACAGAGTCAAATGTGTCCTCAAGTCCGCTCAGATCCTCCCACAGACTTCACAGGGTTAGAAACTCCCCTTTCCTTGTACTCCCTACCCCGGTCATGTCCCCTTCTGCCCCCTTCTGCCCAGCTGTCCCAGCCCAGCCCTCTAGTAAGCAGCCTGGCCTCCCCTGGCATGGGCATGGGTCTGCTGAGAACAAGGATCATCGCTCCCTCTCTGGAAGGGTCTCTCCTCTCTGGAGTCCCTCTGAAATGGGAGGTGGAAGTTGGGTCCCCGAGGTGAGGGGCGCTGGCCTGTGGGGGACAGCTGTGACCGTGGGAGTGTTTGCCTTGTAACTGAATCACAGGGGGCGCGCTGGCAGAACGGCTGTTTTATTACAACAGCTAGAGTGTGTGTTTTCTTTTGGCACCTTGCAAACACCTCAGGTGCCACAGAAGTCACTGGAAGGGGCGGGGCTGCTTAGCCGCTAATGAATGGGAGCTTTCAGGCAGCCTGTCGCCGTTCTCTGCCAAGAGCTCGGAGCCCTTTTCCTCCTCCTGGGGGCCCAGCGTGCGGCCAAGTTCAAGCGCCCCGGCTGGCCCGACATCCACGCCCACGACTGGCTTTATTGAGGCTGAGACAAGCTAAGGTTTTTAAACTGGTTGGTCTTTCTCGTTGAGAGCTTAAGGAGCAAAGTCAGAGGAGCTTTGACAAGAGAAAGGCAACTTCTTGTCAAACACAAATGTCGTTCATTTTGCACGAGAACTCTGTGTGTCTCGTTTTCTGTGGACTGAGGAAACAGCCCTGGGAGTGCACCCGTGACTCTTGAACTGAGGAGGCCAAACTGGGCATGGAACTGACCCCCGAGGTCGAATATTTTGCCCCACTGCCCTGGAGCCAGAGGCGAATCAGGTTTTATGAGGCCTTGGGTAGATACAATTGGGGGGGCCTTTTTAGAGAAGAAGATGCGAATTCAGAATGAAAGTAAATATTTGTCTGGAATAAGATCCGAATGACCATCATGGAGAGTCAGGAGGGCACCTGGGCAGGAGGTCTGCCCAGAGCTGCTCAGAGCCCTGGCGGGGTGGGGTGGGGGGCTCTGGGAGCAAACCGTCCTTGGAGAAACTGGTCACCAAAGTGCCACTCCCTGGGGCATGGTCCCCATGCACCCAGACACAGAAAGGAGACCATCGATCTCCCCGCCTGGGCTGAGTGGTGTGAGCCAACTGGGGACTTGGCATTGCCCAGACTGTACATCCCAGAGCCCACAAGGTCATCTTGGTTTAGGGAGACCAACCATCCAGTCTGCTTGAAACTGGCTTTCCTGAGGTCCAGGACCTTTAGTGCCAGCGCATGGAACATTCTGGGTGAATGGGGACAAGTCGGTCACCCTACCTGGCTCCTGGCTCCAGTAGGTAGCCAAGTGAGGTGCTCATGGGTCACATCCTGAGATCATTAGTCTGCAAAAATGATACACTCTAAGAAGAAGAATGGGAATTTCCTGTATCTAGCCTTTATAATGTGCCTGGCTGGGGCTAATACAGACCACGCATGTCCTATAGATACTTAGACCTTTATTATCTTACTCTTTACTGAAAAAAGTTTACAGAAAAAAAAAAAAGTTATAATTCAAGAACTTGTCACCTGCCTTGTCACCTCAGTACATTGCCTAAAAATATTCAGAGCCGGGGCACCTGGGTGGTTCAGATGGTTAAGCATCTGCCTTCAGCTCAGGTCGTGATCCTGGGGTCCTGGGATCAAGCCCCACATCAGGCTCCCTGCTCAGCAGGAAGCCTGCTTCTCCTTCTTCCTCTCCCTCTCCTGATGCTTGTGTTCCCTCTCTCACTGTCTCTCTCTCTCTCTCTCTCTGTCATATAAATAAATAAAACCTTTAAAAAATATATCCAGAGCCTTCTTAAATGTAGGTTTGGCCATGTCTCTCCTGACCCTAAAAATACTCGATGGCTCCCTAGTGCCAAACGGCCAAATCTTTTCACCAAAGTCTCTGGCACGCCGCACCCAATCGACCTTTCAGGGCTTTCACCTTTGTCCAGATCAGACCCTCATCCCTGTCACATGTCTGTTTCTGATGCTGAAGGAGCCACCTGGCAGCCCCATGGGTGTTCCTCAGTTTTCCTGCCTCTCAGCAGGGCTGCAGGAACCATCTAGGGTCTATGAGTGGGTTCCAACGGTTCACCAAACACTCAGCATAGCACGCTCAGCCTTCCTCAACTCTCCCACGGCACCTTCCTAGCGCACAGGACGCTGGGGCCTGGACCTCACTGTTTGTGGGGCTCAAGCCATTTTCTAACAATGGTCCCACAAGGCCGTGCATCTTTTAGCCCCCCGAGGAGGTCATGACTGCCCTTTCCTCTGTCCACCGGCCCAGGGCTCCCCTCTGTAAGGCTCAGCTCTGGGCACACCATGAAGGGCTCTGCAGTCGATGTGAGTCCGCATCGGTGACCTCACTGGCGTCTCCGTGCTGCAAGGGGCGGGGTGCTGCATGGTCTTGTCCCGTTTCACAGATGAGTAAATGGAGGCTCAGAGAACAGAGCTGCCGCACCAGCCACATCTGATGCCCGGCCCTGGAATTCTGCACCAGCTCTGTCTCCGGGGACCTCATGCCTGAGCGCGTGTGTCTCCGGCTGGGCTGTCACCAGGCAGCCATTCTCCTGTGGACTGCGACAGCCGTCTGGGCGATTTTCCATGAAGTTGAAGGAAGCACTCTGTGATTTTAACAACAAAAAATGAAAACAACAAAATGGTCTTCCTTAGAATAAATTGCTCTGGGATATTTCAAATGTTTACAAAAGTGGAAAAATAGAAGCTCTTACAGACCGTGGCTCGGCTTAAATAATCATGGTCCTGTTTCATCTGTGCTCTGCATCCAGCCGCCCTCCTCTGCTCTAGAATATTTTGAAGTAAATCTTAAGCTCATAAAATTTTCAGGTTTTGCTGGTAAAAAAAATAAGGTAAAAAAATTATGTATGTATATATATATATATATGTAAAATATTAAGGGGAATAATATATATATAATTTTATATATAATAATTATATATATTTATTATATATAATTTATTTATTTATTATTTATTATATATATTTTATTATATATAACTTATATATATAATATATATTATATATATAATATATATAATTATATATAATTTATTATAATATAATAATATATATAATTTTATATATAATAATTACATATATTATTATCAATAATTCTATCATTAAATATCCAATTAAGGTTCAAAATTCCCTGTCCACCTTATAAATCTTTAACAATTCATTGCTCAAATCAAGATCAAAATAAGATCCATCCATTATAATTGGTTAGTGAGTCTCAGGGTCAATGTTTGGTCCGTCCTTCCTTCCTTCCTTCCTCTTCCTCTCTCCATCCCTCACACATTCTCCCTCTTTCTTTCCTTCTGTTTCCTGAGCCATTTAATGGTAAAGGGGGCAGGTGCGTTGGCCCATGGAGTTCCCGTTCTGCATCTCACCTAGCACATTCCTGTCACCACGCTCCTCTTTCCCAGAAACCTGCTGCAATTTGGTCATTGCAAGTAGACAGGCTTTCCCAACTGCTGCATTACTGTCATTGGGGACAGGATAATTTTCTGGAGTTGACTGTCTAGTGCATTGTAGGGTTTTTAGCAGCATTTCTGGCCTCTACTCCTTATTAGCGAGGAGCACCCCCAGCTGTGACAACCAAAAATATCTCCATACGTGGCCAGCTCTTCCCCGAGAGGTAAAGTTGCTTTTTGCAGAGAACCACGGCTCTAAAGGGTGATGGGATGCAAATTTAATCTTTCCGTGAGATCCTTTGAGCAGTATTCACGTCCCTCTGATTGTGTAGACTTCTGTCCTCGTTGGGGATGCTCGTGTGTCCAAGCTGATACCAGCCCTGAATAAGGAACTGATTCAAGGGTGTATGAACCACTTCATAAGACAATAAAGAAATAGATTAAAGCACAATGTTGATTTTTATCAAAAAACCTTGGATGGTCTCTGCTAAATGCAAATGGAGAGCTGCACAAATATTTTTTCTTTACTTCTTTCTTGAGGAAAATGACACAACTTGGATTAACACAAAGAAAAGTTGCATCATGCTTTGAGGTGGAGTGCCCAGGGCTGGGGGCCACCCCTTACAACACAGCCACGTTCTGGATCAGTGCACACCAGGTACGACTGTGCAAGGACAGGGGGGCTCTGTTCACAGCCAAGGAACGGATTTTGTCTTGATTTGTGGGGCATGAATTCTGACGGATTAGAAACAGTCAACTAATTGACTGTTCTCCAGGTCATTGCTCCAGAAAAGACGAGCTTCTAAATGAATCCTTTTACATTAAAACGACAGAATTATTTAATAAAGTTTTCCCTTTCTGCATTAGATGACACAATTTTGACTTTTTTTCCCCCCTCTGTTTTGTATTACTACAATTTAAAATGAGAAAAGCTATGTAGTCATTTCAGGTTAATTTGTTGTTATATTTGCCAGCTTACTTCACTGCATTATTAAAACATTTAGTACTGTGTGTCATTAGTATTCCAAAATGTAATTAGCATATTTAATCAAAAACAATTAAGAACAAACACTGCTTCCCTTTTTAAGTAATAAAATATTTACTACTGTAAAAATAAATGGAAACCAAAACATTCTTTGAGGTGTTGATTTCTGAGGAAGAAAGAAAGAAAGAAAGAAAGAAAGAAAGAAAGAGAGTCCTAAGGGTACTTGCCAACTCTAAGCTCCCTCTGGTGGATTCTTTAACTTTTTTTCCTCTTGGGAATTTTGATTTCTATAAGACAAGTACAAAGAAATAAAATTTCATTACAGCTTCTCAAAACAATAATAAAGGACAGTGTGTGAACTAAGAAAAGTTATATAATTCTGTGCCTAGGGATTTGATTTCTCAGCTGAAAATTTATTTCTTTAAAACTAACTTTAAATGCTAAAATATTGAATGAGGCCTTGAAATGTCAGTAGCAACAACAAAAAGAGACATTTGAAGATCAGTAGATTGTTTGCATTTGGAGGTGATGATGAAAACTTACCTATGCATTTCCCTCACCCAGCCAATTAGCCTTTAGTTCAGTGTAGTTAGTTAGCCTTTGTCGTTCTTGTTGAAATCATGCAAACACTTCACGTATCTTCAGTTTCCATGTGCTTCTACCTGTGTCCATAGTTGCTAGTGTTGTATGGATTTGGATTCTATCCCTTAACCTCTGAACTTCGGAGTCTCTGGGCCTATTATACACCATTTACACTAACTTTACCCCTCATCAAGACCATTAGACCTTGGACATCATATTTAATGGTGAGAAACTCATAGCTTCCTTACAAATACCAGATACAAGGCAAAGAGGTCCCCTCTCCCCCTCCCTCTCAACACCATAGTGGAAGTTCTAGATAATGTAATAAGACAAGAAAAGGAAATGAAAAGTATACAGATTGAGACAAAGAAATAAAATTTTCTGTGTTTACAGATGACATGATTATACACCTAGACATTCTGAAATCATAGACAACAACAACGAAAATGCCTGGAACTAATAAGCAGTTATAGTAAAGTTGCAAGATACAAGGTTAATATAGGACAGTCAATCACTTATCTATATACCAACAATGAACAAACGGAATTTCAAATTAAAAACACAATACCATTTACATTAACACTCAAAAATTTGAAATACTTTGCTAAAAATCTAACAATATATATATATAAGATATATACTAGAAAATTTCAAAATTTCACTGAATGAAGGATGCCTGGATGGCTCAGTGGGTTAAGTGGCTACCTTCAGCTCAGGTCGTGATCCCAGGATTCTGGGATTGAGTCACCCATAGAGGTACTTTCTCAACTGGGAGCCTGCTTCTCCCTCTCCCTGCTCTGCCTGCCTTTCCCCCTGCTTGTGCTCTCTTTCTATAACAAACAAATAAATAAAATTTAAAAAAAACACACAAAACAAACAAACAAAAGAGCTTTGCTGAATAAAATAAGTAGTGAAGAGTCATTGATAGGAAAAGCCATTATTTTAGAGATGTCACTTCTTCCCAATTGATCTATCAATGCAACGTAATCCAAATTAAAGTCACAGAAAGTTTTTTTTGTGGATATTGACAAACTGATTCTAAGGTTTATATGGAGAAGCAAAAGCCCTCGAATAGTCAATGACACATTGAAAGAGAAGAACAAGGTTGGAGGGCTAACACTATTTTACTTCAAGACTTACTGTAAAGGTATGGTAATCAAGACAGTGTGGTATTGAGAAAAGAATAGACAGATGGATCAATAGAACAGATCAGACAGTCCCGAAAGAGGCCCACACAAATACAGATAACTGATCTTTGACAAATAACGGAAGACAATGAATAGAGAAAAGATAGTGTTTTTCAACAGATGCTACTGAAACAACTGGCTATCTACATGCAAAACAAGAACAAAAACAAAGAGTAATCCAGACTCAGACCTTACACATTTTGTAAAAATTAATTCAAAATGGATCACCAATCTAAACATAAAACGCAAAACAATTAACCTCCTAGAAACAATATAGGAGAAAACCTAGATCATCTTGGGCACAGTGATGTCTTTTTAGATAAAACACCAAAGTCACAATCCATGAAAGAATAATTGATACGCTGAACTTCATCGGAGGTAAAAGCTCTACTCTGGAAGACAATGTCAAAAGAATGAGAAGATAAGCCACAGACTGGGTGAAAACACTTAACAAACACACATCTGTCAAGGGGGTTATTTAAACTATACAAAAAGAAAAAAACCTCTTAAAATGGAGCATTAAGAAAACAAAGAAAAATAATAAAAATGAGCCAGAGACTTTAATAGACACTTCGTGAAGAAGACATGCAGAGGGTAAATAAGCATACCAAACGAGTTTGCTTTTGTTATCAGGGAAGTGCAAATTAAAACAACCATGACAGACCACTACACACCTATTAGAATGGCCAAAACCCAGAACACTGACAACACCAAATGCTGGCGAAAAAGTGGAGCAACAGGAACTCTCTTTCATTGCTGGTGGGGATGCACGATGGTGCAACCACGTTGGAAGACAACTGGGCAGCTTCTTTCAAAATTAAACATACTCTTACCAGACAGTCCAGCAGTCTTGCTTCTCAGTATTTACCTGTGGAAATTGAAAACACGTCCTCACAAAATCCTGCACATGAATGTTTATAGCAGCTTTATTCATAATTATCAAAACTTAAAGGCAACCAAGATGATCTTCAGTAGGCGAATGGATGAATAAGATACAAAAGAAACAATATAAATAATATTTAAATAATATAAATAATAAATAAAAAGAAAAGAGGCACCAAGCCATGAAAAGACATGGAAGAGACATAAGTGTATATTAGTAAGTGAAAGAAGCCCATAGGAAAGGCTATATGATGTATAATTCTAACTCTATGACATTTTTGAGAAGACAAAACCTTAGAGATAGTGAACAGATCCATGGGAGTGGGGGAGATGAACAGGCAGAGTACAGAGGATGTTTAGGGCAGAGAAACTACTAGTGTGATACCATCATGATGGAGACACATCATTAAACATTGTTCAAACCCACAGTATGTAAACACCAAGATTGAACCATAGTGTAAACCACAGACCTTGGTGATGATGATAGGTCAGTGTTGGTTCATCAACTGTGACAAGTGTACCCACTGGTGGGGGTGTCGATGTGGGGAAATTATCCATAGGTGGAGGGCTGCAGATGGATGGGAAATCTCTGTACTTCCCCTCAGTTTTGCTGTGATAAAAATGCTCTAAAAATTAAATCTTAATCATAAAATATCAAACTGAGTATTAGAACACATTTAGAATTGAAGTCTGAGGAAAATTCTACATGTCAACACTTGTGGGAGGAGTAACTGGGAAGGTAAACACAGGGATTTTCTGGGGTGACGAACACTTACTGTGTGCTGATGCTTCCTTCCTACACCTGACCCTTGAGCCACAGGGGTTTGAGCTATGGCGGTCCACACGCACATGGACTTTTTATAGGACAGCGCTGTAAATGTGTTGATTGTCCTGATGACATTTCCTCTCCATATGTTATTTTTTTATGTAAGAATACAATATTTAATACCTATAGCATGTAAAATATTTGTTAATCCACTGTTTATGCTCTGAAAAAGGCTTCTAGTGACAGAGGGCTATTCATAGTTCAGTTTTGGGGGAAATCAAAATTAAATGCAGGTTTTTAACCATATAGGGGTTTGGAACCCCTAACCCCTGCATCATTCAAAGGTTAAGTATATTAATCCAATAGTACTCTTAAGGTTGGAATCTTTCATTGTATATAATACACGTTAACAACAATAAATAATGATAGTAATAGTATCTTGTGGATTTCTGAGAAAGAAATATTCACCTGGTAATCATTTTTTTCCAGCCTGTAAAAGAAAACTAATAGCTAACTCAAGAAAGATGGAAAAGAGCAATAACAGTAGAGAGATCAAAATAATAGTTGGGTAGAACTTATTAGAATAAAACAAAGAGAAGATCAACAAACCTGAAAATTTGCTCTCTTAAATGATTAATAAAATAGAAAAAAATGGGCAAAAGTAATCAACAAAATATTGTGTTAATCCCACAAGTGTAAAGATGGTTTAATATAAGAAAAATACATTAAGGAAGTTTGCTAAATTAACAGGTTAGAGAAGAAAACATTTATGATCAACTCCCTACATCCAGGGGGAAAAAAAAAAATCCAACACACATTTTTGTTTTTATTAAAACTCTTAGAAAACTATAAAAAGAAGATAAATTTCTTACTCTAACAACCAAGAAATTCTACCTCAAACATCACATTTGAAATTGATTAAAACACACAGCAGACAGATCCCCTAAGATTAAAAAAGTTAGGAGCACTAGAGGGAGTCCCTCTCTCCCTACTGTCTACAAAGCATTACAATAAAAACCCCAGTGTGGAGATTCCTCAAGAAATTAAAAATAGAGCTTCCCTATGACCCTACAACTGCACTACTGGGTATTTACCCCAAAGATACAGATGTAGTGAAAAGAAGGGCCATCTGTACCCCAATGTTTATAGCAGCAATGGCCACGGTCGCCAAACTGTGGAAAGAACCAAGATGCCCTTCAACGGACGAATAGGTAAGGAAGATGTGGTCCATATACACTATGGAGTATGATGCCTCCATCAGAAAGGATGAATACCCAACTCTTGTAGCAATATGGAGGAGACTGGAAGAGATTATGCTGAGTGAAATAAGTCAAGCAGAGAGAGTCAGTTATCATATGGTTCCACTTATTTGTGGAGCATAACAAATAGCATGGAGGACAAGGAGAGTTAGAGAGGAGAAGGGAGTTGAGGGAAATTGGACGGAGAGGTGAACCATGAGAGACTATGGACTCTGAAAAACAATCTGAGGGTTTTGAAGGGGCGGGGGGTGGGAGGTTGGGGGAACCAGGTGGTGGGTGTTGGAGAGGGCACGGATTGCATGGAGCACTGGGTGTGGTACAAAAACAATGAATACTGTTATGCTGAAAAAAAAAAAAAAAAAAAACCCACCCGGGGCAGCGGTGGGGGAGGGGAAGTTCAGAGAATTCAGAAGGAAGAACACAATTTGTCACTAATCACAGTGGATACAATTATCAACACAGAAATTACAGAGCATCTGTGGCATCATGTCAGAACAACTACACTAGAATCAAATTTGTCCCCAAATTAAAATCCCCATATTCCAGAAGCAAGTGAACGTAAGAGTCCTTTCTTAAGAGCCACAAAATCATAACTTAAATCTAAGACATTTTTTTTTAAATCAAACTTTTTTTGAGTAAGGGATTTACAGAGAAAATTTAAAACTGGATTGAAGAATTTAGGCCCAAATAATTGGCGAGATAAAAGTCCATAGAAGGAAAGACTTAGTACCAACAAGATGATAATTCCTCAGTTAATAAAACAGAAACAAAGAAGAAGGCAAAAAACAAAAAAACTGAATTAATAAAAAATGTTCAATTTCAATAAAAATCCAAAGGGTGGTTTTCTCTGGAAACGTGCTCTCTATAAGAGTTTTTGACTAGTTTGTCAAAGGCTGAGGGCCAAGACAAGATACCAGATATACAGACACCAGACCTTATCATTACACAGATAGAAAAAGAGACTAAGGAAACAAGACAGAAAGTCTGTAAGAGGATCCGTAGAGTTGAATATTATTTAATATACAATGGATGACAATAATGGAGGCAAGATTGGGAGAAATGGAGGATTTTTAAATAAATGGTACTAGAGCTCATGGCTATTCTCATAGAAAAAGAGCAAAGATCGGCTCCTACATTGCAGCTAGCAAAACACTTAAATGGCAGGTGGATTCAAGTCCTCTGTGTGAAGAACACAGCCAGCCCATGAAGGTTTCCGTCTGTTTTCATCTAGAGGCATTCAACAGAACACAATGGTCCCAAACCATAAATTATCTACATATAAGGTTAAAAAAAATGTCTAGCAGACTAGAACTACTGCAACTTTACAACCGATGGATGACAGAGAAATTTGAAGAATTCACAAAACCTGGTTGAAACCCCAAGGGAAAGAAGGCAAATGTTTTGGACAATTCCCAGAAGAGGATCCTTGCCCCACTGCACATCTCAAAATCTAATCATTGGTCTTCCTTCCTCTGTTTCCTTCAATCCACCAAGTGTCTTCAGCAAATTCTGTTAGTTCGGCCTTTGCAGCAGGAGACAAAGGAGGCTGGTACCCACACCTGCGCTTCCAAGGCCACCACAGAGTCCTGTTGGCCTCTCGTAGGACCCAGGTAATCCTGCTGGGCCTCCTTCCTTCCCTCCACCCCATGGCTCTGTAAACATTCCTGTGTGGGGTAGCTCTGTTCTCTGTAAAACCTTCCAGTTTTTCCAGTTCCCCTTAGAGGGAAAGCAAGCAAACACTTCTCACCATGGCTAAGAGTCTACAGGACCTGGCCTCTGGCTTCCTCTCCAGAATTACTTCCTACCCCTTTCCTCAGGCATGAACACTCACTCTTCAGAGCCCCAGAGTCTGGAACACTCTCTCTAAGATTTCGCTTCACTCAGTCTTCCCCAGTGAGGCCTCCCCAGTGACCCCCACTTCTCCAAGGTGCTCCCATCCCATTCCTGCAGCTCCTGACCCAGCATGAGTCCTCTGTATGGCACTCAGTGCCACCAAGAATGAGATAAAAACAGATAAAGAGAAAAGACCAGTCTTGCCCTGGAGTAGACTGTGAGCTCTGGGAGTCTAGACTCCCTGTCTCTGCTGCTCACTCTTTCTTTCCTGGCACTAAGGACAGGGCTGGGCATTTATTGAGTGGAGAGTAGGGCCTGTAGAATGAAGAAAAATTGCTCAAACTGATGGTAGTCAAGGACATGAAAATCAATGAAACAAGGAGTTATCATTTCAGACCCATGAGATGGCAAAGTTAAAATGTTTGCTGGGAGGGTCTGTGCAGAGATGGGAGCCACGCGGTCCAAGCTGGCTTTGTGTCCGGGCTCATGTGGGGCCCCTCAGGTTCATGCTCCTGGTCCAGCATAGAGATCCACAGAGACTATCCTCATTGTTCAAAGCGTCCCAGTTTGACAATAAATGATACGGCCTCCCTCTGTTTAGGAATTGGCACAGGGAAGGGTGTATCAACCATAGCAATCCACCATGCAGTCTGGCAACACCTGTGTGTGTGAAAGATGAGCTCACGGCTTGATCCAGCAGCTCAGCTCCTTGAGAATCCCTCCCCCAGGTGCATGGGAACGTGTCCAGAAGGATGATAGAGAAAATGGATAGATTAATTATTATATAGTTATATAATAGAATAATATGTGAGCTAGAATGAACTAAAGCTATGAATGTGAATCTCAAAATGCCAAGTGGAAAACCAAGTCGTCATCAAGTCTTCAGTGTATTTTGCCATTTACCTAGACTTTATTTTTATTTTTTTTTAAGATTTTACTTATTTGACAGAGAGATAGCGAGAGAGGGAACACAAACAGGGGGAGTTAGAGAGGGAGAAGCAGGCTCCCTGCTGAGCAGGGAGTCCGATGCGGGGCTCGATCCCAGGATCCTGGGATCATGACCTAAGCCAAAGGTAGACGCTTAACGACTGAGCCTCCCAGGTGCCCCATTTACTCAGACTTAAATATATATATATATATGTTCATGGATATACATATGTATGTACAAACAGAAAAATCTGACCGAGATGGATAGACACCCAGCAATTTCAAGGGAGTGATGGCCCTTTGGGTGAGAGAATTCAGTACTGGTGGTCATGATGGCTTTCACTATATCTAGAAAGGTTTATTTTATGAAAACTTAAGACTGGAAGTAAATATGGTGAAAGCGTGCATTCCTTAATATCTGTATGGCACTTTAATGGGCGTCTGTTATATGATTCTCAGCTCTACATGGTATGCTTGAAGTGCTTCATAATTAAAATTGCAAAAACAATTAAAAAGATAAGAGCAGATATTAATAATTCAGAAAACAAAAAGATAGCACTGATAAGTCAGAGGCTGGTGTGATAAACACTAAAAAAGGAACCTTGTGAAATAGACAAAATCCTGGACAGTATAACAAGGAGGAAAAGGGGAAGAAATATAAACAGATAGGCACTCTGGCAATTTTAATAAATTGCAAGACATTGGCTGCACAAATGCATGCCAAAGAATTCAAAAATCTCAATAAAATGTATACATATATATGTGTGTATATATATATATAACATACATATATATATATAATATATATAGTAATATATATTACTACATGGTATTTATATGTATATATAAATACCATGTAGTAACAAAACTGAATAATCCAATAATAATGGGAGAAATTGGAAAAAAGTTATCTCGGTCTCGATGATTCTGCTGACAGGGTGCTGAGAATCTGCTTGTTATTGGTGGCCTCCTGAGGTGCTTACATCGGCCTGTGGAGCGACCACGTGAGTTCCGTGGCCCAGGGGCTGGCTCAGCATGGCATCAGGGCTAGGGTCAGAAACAGGTTAAGTTCCATTTTGAGGGTTCACGTCCAGCCTGTAATTGTTGTTAAAATATTTCTTGCCATTTGGTAAGACTCTGAGCCTGACACCGTCCAGTGCAGTGCCTCCCTACTGCTCGAAGCCCTGGCTCACTCCCTTGGCTTTTGGGGGACGCCCCCAACCCCAGGACTAAAGCCTCCGTGCCTCCTCTACCCTCCACGGCTCCCGACGGCTCTGGGTGGGTCTGTACCAGGAGTTACAGTCTACGGACCAGACATTACAACTTTTGGATTCAGTTGGTGAGAATGGAGCACACTTCATATCTGACTCCAAAAGGGTCACGCACGCACGTACACACGCACGTACACACGCACACACACAGAGAAATAAAACTATTGATGACTTTTACTTTTGACTAGAGGTACAAAAATCCTGTCAAAATGTCAAATTAAGTATACTAACAGAAGAGTAGTTTACCTTTCCTAGATTTTACATAAATGGAAATATATAGTATGTATCTCTCTTTTTTTTGGTCTGCCTTCCTCTCCTCAGAATAATGATTTTTTTAAAGATTTTATTTATTTGAGACAAAGAGCATGAGCAGTGGGGAGGGACAGAGAGAGAGGGAGGAGCAGACTCCAAGCTGAGCAGGGAGCCCGACTTAGGGCTGGACCCCAGGACCCCGGGATCATGACCTGAGCCGAAGGCAGGCACTTAACCAACTGAGCCACCCAGATGCCCCTCCTCAGAATCATTATTTTGAGATTTACCCATGTTGTGTATATGTAGATTACATATTCCTTCTTAATATTGAGTAATATTCTTCTCTAGGAAAGTTATTTTGGGGGAGTGGAGAACTAAACAAAATTATTCTACAATTCACCTGGTAGAAAGGACATATGGAAATCATTCAGAAAATGTTGAAAGGGAAGAAACATTAATGGAGAATATTGAAACTTATTATTGAGATGCAATCATGAAAATGTGGTAGAGACTCAGGAGGACAGTTGCATCATGGGTGAGAAGAAAACCTCTAGAGACAGAGGGAGATCTAAAATTTAAAAAGGACAAAGGAATTTTAAATCAACAGGTAGAGGGTAGTCTATTTAACAAATGCTATTATGAAACTAGTTCACTGAGGTTAACACTTATATATCATCTCTATCTATCTGCATATTATCATCAGCAGCCAAACTATGAAAGTATCACACAGGAAATATTTTCATAACCTGAAGACATCTGCAGACTGACATCCTTCCCTCCTTCATACCTTCCCTCCAAGATTTTATTTATTTATTTGAGAGAAGAAGAGAGAACACAAGCAGGGGAAAAGGGAGAAGCAGACCCCTGCAGAGTAGGGAGCGCTATGAGGGTGGGGCTCATTCCCAGGCCCCTGGGATCACGGCCCCAGCCAGAGTCAGAGGCTTAATGGACTGAGCTACCCAGATGCCCCATGTGCGGACTTTCTAAATACTTAGCCAATGGCAGAAACCAAATAGGAGAGTAAAAGGAAGCAGAACTACATAAAAATTAAAACTCATGACTCTGACAATACGAAGAGGCCAAAGGCAGAGGACCATGGGTGACTAACACAATTAATACGTAAAGATCTCTTTAAACTTAAGCTGAAAACCCACCAATTTCCAAGTTGAAAATGATCCTCAAAGGAAATTCCCAGAAGAAATGCAAGTGTTCAAATGAGAAGATGAAACCATGCTCAAATGTCCCATTGATGAAACAGTCTTGTGGGCCCCGGGGAGGGGCATGGGTTTCATTTCCAGAGAGATGCAGAGCTATTAAGGGATTTAGTGGGGTCGGAGGCATCTGAGGCAGAGTGGGTCATGGCAGGGGCAGGCGTGGGCGGGTGGCTCTTGCTGTAATCCAGTCAAGACATATGGGTTGGGGGTTGGGCCGACGTGTTGGCCACTCAAACGGATGAAAAGACGTGGGTTCAGAATGTGCTTGGAGGTTGTCAGAGGACTTGGTCATGACTGGCTTTGGCATAGGAGAAGGTAGTCATCGCCACTACGATGGCCTTGGTTTGCCCAACGAAGTTTCTGACAGTCTCCTGATTCTGTCGACCCTGGGGCCAGACTGGCTGCGGGTGGATAACGGGACTGATTGAGACCTGGAATCCCACCAGCTGAGCTTCTGCTAAAGGACATATTCTTATAATGTTCAGATCTGAAATGGGGAGATCTATGCAACATTGGACACTCTTATTTCCTAATAAAGTTTGGAAATTTCAGAAAAATTAACATTCATGTCTTCATTTGCCTCCGTAGCAAGCTCTTCAGACATTCCCTGGGTGCCAGGCATGCTCAGTTCTGTGAGGATCAAGGAGAGGCATGTACAGGATGGCGATTGCCGATGACTGGGTAGAGGACAGAGGTGGACATTCCGGGGGCTGTCCCAGGGCTGTGTGGCCGGCCCCCGGCTCGTGGGGAGCAAGAGCAGTGGTGATGTGTGTGAGGGTCTGGGCTGGGATTGCTAAGGGAGCGGGACTGTGACTTCTGAGATGAGTCTGGCTGGAACACGGCTGGGGGAGCGCTGGTGTGAAGGACGGGATTCAGACTGGAGTGGAAAGACGGCGCTCACGGCACTGGGGACCCAGGGCAGGAGACACGGAGGGAGACATGGAGGCAGCAACGGGGCACGGCAAGTGGGAGTCCCTCACCAGGCGCTCAGTACTGGGCGTGCCTCCAGCAGGTGCCCGGTCCGGGGTGATGCCCTGGACTGGAATCAGAGCCTTGGAACAAAATACATCCCACAGCAAGGCTTCCCCCATGAGTTAGGGCGGGGAGAGAGGAAGAGAGGGAGGGAAGAAACTTCCAGAATGCAGCAAACATTTGTTCAATCCTCAATGGGGGAAAAAAAAAGCCAAACCAAATGAGCATATAATATCGATGAATGTCTCTTGGGCAAAAGTCACACCTAAGCCCATATGTTTTAGCAAATTAAGAGGTAAATAATTTGCTGAAGGTAGCGTGGAATGGCATCTGAGCACCCCTGTCAACGAGGACTCTTTGTCCCTCAACTGCTGATCTCCCTGGGAATATACGACTTCTTGTTTTCCCCTGAAGAGAGCTCTCTGGCATGACTTCCAAGGCAGGCGCTGGCTGCGTTGTGCGCAAAACCCGCAGACTCTCTGGAAGGAGAGGAAGCCATCAGCGAGCTTCTGTGTTGGTTTAAAACCCACCCAGGACCTCCGGAACTGATAAGACAGAGCTTTTTCCGTAGGAAAAAATGCACCGAGGATTGTCTCGTGCATAAAAAGAGACATGCAAAGGTTACATCCTGAATTTGAAGGGCCCGTTCATATTCCTGCCAAGAAAACATTAATTTATGTAAAGAAGCCTGGCTCAGCCCCCAAATGGTTAAATTTCCCCCGTCGCGCTTCCTGTTCGTTAGCTGCGAATCTATCTCCATGCACAGAGGCCATCAAATCTGGCCACCAGGGGCCTCCGCGTCGACTCACACAGGGGTCCGGGGATCGCTCCTGTTCTTGTGGAAAATATCTTGGAAATCCCCGAGCTGAGCGTTTTGATGTCCCGTGCGGTGTGAGCGCGGCAGAGAAGGCCGGAGAGGGAAGAGAACACTTTCCTCGCATAATTTCATTTGTCAGGAGAATCTTGCGGCTGACATTGGAAGAGTGATTTAATTGATTTTAATCATACACCTGAGAGCAGGAAATTGAGCCCTCTGTCCTGAAAAATAATTCTAGGCTTCCACCAGAATATCTAATTTGCAGCTAATAGTTTTTTCTTGAAGTTTTGTTGTGAAGTTTGGAAAACACAGATCAAGGGTGAGTGCAGCCAGTGAGTGGTCTGCAGCCCCCCAGGCCGGGAACACCCAGGCGCTCCCCTGCCGCTCGGGCTGTGGGTTCTGTGGCATCGGGCCTCGTGGCCGCCAGCCGTGAGCATCTTCCGCAGGACCCGCTGCTCCCAGCGTCCTTTATCTGGGAGGGGGCTGAGGGCACAGGCACTGGGTGGGCGGGTCATACCCCTGGTCTCTGACCTCTCATTAGAGGCACCGTCTAGGACCCCAGGGCTCTGGGGGACCCTGTGCCGTCGTGGCCTTGACCAAAACCCACGAGGGGACACAACACTGCGTCTTCTTCCAAGGAAGGCTTTCATCCGAAATGGATAAACATGAAAAATAAATGAGTGTAGCTTTCATCTTCTTAAATTTAATCCGCTATAAAGAAATATTATTGCACAAAAAGAGCTTCTGGGTTGAAATGAGTTTATCTACAGAAGAGAAGTCAGATTAGCTTTGCATGGCAAAGAGCCAGAACATTTTATATTTGCTTCTCAGGAACACCTCGGTGACCTTCCGGTACTATTATTAGCTATTATTCAGATGGGACCACGGTCAGCAAAAGTGTGCGCATCCCCCAAAATGCACACACGCTGAAACAGCATCAGCGAGCAGAGATGGGCCCTGGCAGTGCGAATCCGCCCGGGACCTGCAGGGGAAAAGCGTCAGGAGCACCCAGCAAGGGGTGCTCGGAAATCTCCCGCCGGATGTTCGCTCTGCAGAGACGCGTCTCAGCTCAGTGGAATGCTGGTTCCCGTAAAACCTAAAGACACATGTGCTTTTGCTGCATGGAACGGGAGGCCATTAAGGTTCATGTACTGCATGAGTATGTGACGGAAACTGCTGCGTGAACACCCCTCCCCCACCAACCAGCACGTCCCCAGATTCAATTCAAGTAAAAAAGTACATTTTCTTGTACGTCTCTAGCTCATCAACAGAGAAGCCAGGGAAATATTAAAGAGGTCGTATGTATTATGCACACCCAGCAGACTGAGAGACAAGGTATTTTGTAGTATATTATTTGTAAAATTGTGTTTTGCTTCCCCCCCAAAATGTGCTCTGTAGACTCCAAAGAGAGATGAAAACAGACGCAGGGAAGCGGTGGGTAAGCCCACACTGTTCCTTCCCGAGCCGAGGAAGCTTCGCATGCCCTTCCCCGGCCCTCTCGCCTGCTTCCCGGGTCCTGCAGCCTGGATTGTGGCTTTGGGCTTGTTTGCCTGGGATCTTGAACATGTCCCAGGCCTTATTTTTCTTATTTTTCCAATGGGTCTAGGATATGCCCTGCTTGTCGCCTTGGCATGACAAGTGTGAATAATATCACAGACATGAACATAAAGCCTCTAGAAGATAGTGAGCAATTAAAGTCCGAGCTTTTTTTTCCCAGATCTTGGGCATAACGGTGCATCTGTGGTCCTAGTGCCTAACAGCCTTCACGGCGGCAGGTAGGCGTCTCTGCCCTGTGCTTCCCGGGGCTCTGGATGACAGTCACAAGTGAGCAAACTGCCCGAATCATTGGTGTTGTAGAAGTGGGCTAGGGTGTGTATTTGAATTTAAAGTTGGCCATCTGCTGATTCTGCGGGCTAAAGTATTGTCTCGGTCCCCTGAGCTTAGTCTTTCCATCCATCAAATGGGAGAAGTCTCATTTGATACTATAGCAGCCTAAAAGGGAGGGAGAGAGAGAGAGCACAGAGTGCTAGCCAAATGTGGGCTGTCATACCTGTCAGGTCAGACCCCTGATATGTCCCCAGGCAACTACCCACTCCCCAGAGGGCCTTTACCCAGAAGCCTGGATTAGAGCGGGCCTCACCGGAGCCGGGCTGTGGTGTTGCCCATGCCTGGCGTGGTGTACCTGATCCCAACGCCCACTGGCTGACAAGGCCAGGGCCATGGAGATGAGGGGCACGTGCAAATCCCCAGAGCAGACCTGGGGATTCCTAGAGGTCAGGCTCTGCTGGCAGCAGAAGAAACAGCCTGGGAAGCTATGATCCCCCTGGAAATTGACAATGACGTTGGTCTGCAGAGAAATGACACATCAGCCAGGGGCGGGGCCGCTGACAATGACGTGGTGGGAAATTAGAGCTTAGCTCTTGAACTACATCACTTGGACCTTCTACCTTCTTAGGTCTAAAACCCACAAAGCACTAAGTGCTGGAAAATGCTGCCCCTTAGAACATTTTTCAGTTTTCCAAGAGTATCAGCCACAGAAGCCCACACATCTGGGCAAAGCTGGGGAGTTTACAAAGGCCTTTGAAAAAGACCACCACATTTAACTTCCTCAGGGACCCTCAAACTCAATAATTAATAAGCTAAAGTGGGCATATTGGGTCTTGGTAAATTCAAATTCAGGAGCAGAATCAGGCAAATTAAAAATGTGAGAGCAGTCATTAATCTGCTTATTAAACATGTATATATTCTTCAATGTATGCTTTATAATTATTTTTAATTTTTTTGACATCACTACACAGTGTGCATGTGTGTGCACCCCTAATTAAGAAAAGATCCACAGAACACTACTTTTCCCTAGTATAAGCCAAGATCTTTAATGTTTTCTATTTTATTCAATTTGGTTTCATTTTTTAACAAGTGATAGTTGCAAATCTAAGTGATTTTAGGACCACACCAGTGGGTTGTGACCAGTAAGACAAGATTTTGTCTCTGTATCTTTAACATTTTCAAAACCTTGACCCAAATATCAATAGATTTTCTTTCAAAATTTTATTAGGAGGAAAGCAATGAGGTGTGAATGGCAAGGACCTCATGTATCATCAACTCTATCTGACTTCAGCCTCTGAAACAGATGGAACATGGCTTGGGCGATGGGGCGGTGGCCTGGTCCCCAAGGTTGGCAAGACAGTGGCGTGTGAAAGCTACAGACCTCCCATCCACATTTAAATACTACATAGAGCTATCATGCCAGTATTCACACCATTTCATGTGACCCACTCATAAAAACATTAAAAATGTTTTTAAAGATTTTATTTATTTGAAAGAGAGAGAAAGAGTGAGCAAGAGAGAGAATACAAGCAAGAGAGCAGCAGAGGCAGAGGGAGAAGCAGACTCCCCGCTGAGCAGGGACCCCCCCCCCCCCACCACCCCATGCAGGACTCGATCCTAGAACCCTGGGATCACGATCTGAGCTGAAGGCAGACACTTAACCGACTTGAGCCACACAGGCGCCTCCATATTTAAATTTTTTTTTTAAAGATGAGCATCTTTACTGAAATAAGTGTATTTTTAAGCTGAATAATTATAAAAATCCTTCTCTGTAAAAACCAAAGAAATATTTGTTCTAATGACAATTTGTTTATTGATAACTTATTTTAGTGAGTATATGAACTTTTCTTGATAATTGCCATGTGAACAAACAGCACCCATTTACTGAGGACCATTGGGACCATTGTTAGTTGGTAAGTAATGGGGTCTCGGTGCACCTGCCGACCTTGTTTACCATCATGGGCTCCTTCCTGCACACCATGTGTGCACCTGGTGGTCACTTAGCACCTCCTACCACTTGGCTTGCTCCCCTCTCCTCTCTTCCTTCTCTTTCTTCTCCCTGTTCCCTTATTTATTTATTTACTTGTTTGGGTTTTAAATAACTGTAGACTGCAGCTCACTACAAAATGCATAGAGAGGTTTCACGTGCCCTTCATCTTACTCCTTCCCCTGGTTACGTCTCTCATAAAAATAGCACAACATTAAAACCAGGAAATCGACATCGGGGTCATCCAGAAAGCTTTTTCAGATGTCGGCAATTGTATATTTACTTGTGTGTGTGTGCGTGCGTCTGTGTGTGTAGAGTTCTCTGCCACCATGTCTATGTGCAACTCACGAAACCAGCCGTCACCATAGTGAGGATGCAGAACTGTTCTGGCTGCCTGTTCAGCCATGCCCTCCCCCGGGCTCTAACCCTGGCAAACACTGCTCTCTTCCCCATCTCTATAATTTTGTTGTGTCAGGAACGTTACAGGACCTGAAGCATGCTGTCTGTGATAACCTGACACCGACTTCCTTGAGACACAACCAAGTGCTGGTGTGTACCAACCCCTGATGCTTTCTTCTCGGGAGGAGGATTCACACACCTGCGTTGTTTCCTGACTCACCTGCTTAAGGACAAATGGGTCATTTCCAGTTTTGTTCTTTTACAAGTAAGTCTACTGTAAATATCTGTGTACAGGCTTTTGTGTAAATATAAATTCCTCTTTTCTCTGTGACAACGGCCAGGAGTCCGATGGCTGGATTGTATGATAATTGCATGCTCACGTTTTAAGAAGCTGCCAAAATGTTTCTCCGAGTGGCTCCACCACTTTATATCAGCGGCCGCGAGTGAGTGGTCCAGTGGCTCACTGTTTGTGCCGGTGTTGTATGTCACCACGGTCTTTTTATTTAGATGTTCCGATAGCTGATAGCTATGTAGTGACGCCTCGTTGTGCTTTTAATTTGCACACCCATAGCTAAGACTGCAGAATCCAGGTGTTTTTCTCTAACTTTATCAAACAATTGAGCCTGTTTATAAATCATGATAACCTCAGTCAGCTGCTCCAACCCCTCCCTCCCCAAGAATATTTATTTTATGTAGGACCCTTTGCCTATGGGATGAGGGAGGTGGGATGTTCCCAGACTCTTCAGCATGTGGACATGAGCTGCTCTCTGAGTCAGGCTCTCAGGTAAGCCCAGCCAGGGAGGAAGAAGGACACAGCCAAGGCGACTTGGCAAACGTGTGAGCGTTCACACCTGAGCCTTGAGTGAGCAAAGGAGCCATCCATGAATGCAAAGTGACCCCAAACATGGAGATGGCCACTGGGACATGAGCGCCATGCTTCACAAGGTCACAGATGCTGATCTGTTTCTCGTCCTGTATCTCTACATCTCTCCCTCTCGTCTTCCCTCTTTTTCAGTGTCTCTGATGCCCCTGTCCCACTTGTTCCTTCTATTCTTGGTAAATGGCAAGCATTGGCAACCCAACTAAAACGCCACCAGAATAAACCTTGTGTTTGCTCTTTGGACAATATTCAATAAATTATAGTGAGCTCCAAATGTCACTGGATTGGGAACTGTGAGTGCTTTGCCTGTAAGTCTTTAAGCAAAGACCCACAGCTGATGCAGTGGCAATGTAAGCCCCAAGGATAAGCCCCTTTTAATGCGGGGTGAGGTGGTTTTCTGCAGACATCGCTGCATTAAGCTGGCACCGGATACTGCGCAGAGCGACAGGGCTAGGATTCCCTGCTTGTCCAGAACTCTCTCTTTTGAATGGGCCTGTCTCTCACTTTCTCTAAAAATAGATTGGTTCTAGCCCATTATTAAATAAAATAAATAAATAAAATAAATAAAATAAATAAAATAAAATAAAATAAAACCTGCCAAAAGATTGAACGTAAAACTACCGTGCTCATCATCTCTGGAGACCAAACTTGGATTACGAAATTCACTTCGTTTGTGATTTTAGGAACCAGAACCACCCTCTGAGATTCTCTGATGTTAAATGTGAGGACAAGAATCAGTTGTACCTACTGGCTGCCTTTACAACAGGTCACAGACATGCAGGGTCTGTCCTCCGGGAAGGGTGACAATCACCTCTTCCTACATCATCCTTCTAGCTGGCTTGCAGAGTAGGCCTGTCCTCCAAGACCTTAATCCAGAGCTGAAAGAGAGAAATTCGTTTGCATTTCTCATTTTCAGTAGAAGTGTTCCTGCTCTCCAAGTGGCATAGGAAACATGGTTTATGCTCTTTAGGAGAGAGGTAAGATGCACGATGTATCTGGATTCCTTGAGCAGTGCCAGGAAGCACCTTTCTGGGCACGGAGTCCCGTCTAAGGAGCGGGGCCAGCTCTCCTACACACCCTATTTCCAGCAGATCAGCCCTTCAGGCAACTTACTGCTTCCCTGTTGTAATTCAGTTAAGTTTTTTTTTTTTCTTTTTTTTTTGAGATGTTTTCTTCTTCTGCCCAATGGCCCTTTTTAAGGCTCTTCATAGCTCCCCCGTAAACTAATTTGTTTAAAAAAAGAGAAAGAGAGAGAGAGAGAAAGAAGAAATAAACCAAAGAAAAAGGAAAGAAAAAAACAAAAACAAAAAACATAGACCAATAGCTGATTGGCATCCAGCAAACAGATTTACAATTAATAAAATTGTGACAGTGGGGGTGCCTGGGTGGCTCAGTGGGTTAAAGCCTCTGCCTTCGGCTCAGGTCATGATCTCAGGGTCCTGGGATGGAGCCCCAAATCAGGCTCTCTGCTCAGCAGGGAGCTGCTTCCCCCTCTATCTATGCCTGCCTCTCTGCCTACTTGTGATCTCTCTGTGTCAAATAAATAAATAAAATTTAAAAAAAAATTGTGACAGTGAACAAACACACAGAGTTTAGATTTTTTTTCCTTGTGGCCCACACACCCCAGTGTCTACTTATTTAAGTGGGGTAGATCTCGCTCTTGGCTTTGGTGGTTGTCCAGAACCAATCCAGAACGTGATGGAAGGAAGGCCATCGGGTGTTGGGCTCCAGGCTGGCACCAAGAGTGTAGACTCAGGGAGCTCAGAAATCGGCCTCCCTAACTCAAGATACACATTCCCTCTTAATCATTTTACTTTCCACCAAGGCAGGATTCGAAGAGGGGTTTTGTTGTTTTTAATGATCCCAATTATTCCCTCTGCATGGGGCCCTGGGTTTCCCACAGCCCTGTACTGGGAAAGCGTGGTTGTTTCCAGTGTAGAAGTGGGAGTTTAGGCGCTTGTGAGACAAAAGGCTTGCCGCCTGGCCACCCAGGGCCACGGGGTAGGGATTGGATGAAATTCACGGCACGGTGGAAATGTTTGGTGATAACTCAGATGTGGCTTCGATGTGGCTTCGATGTGGCAATCTCAGAACAGAAGTGTCTCAGTAAACGCACCAGCCTGGGCAGAGGAAAGGGCAGGCGAGGGAGCCTGAGTCATTCTGTAGGCGGCCCGGGTACTGGAGACAAATTCTGGGAAGGGACAGGGTGACAGTTTGCTTTCACTGTGGAAGGAAGAGAAGGGGCGTCATCGGCTTGGTCACAGGAGAGTGATGGGGACTCTGCAACCAAGGGATGTCGCTGGGAGTTGCTTCTCAGACTGGGGCCCAGGAAGCAGACAGTCAGGCTTTTGTGTCCTCTTGGGTTGGCCAAGGAGGCTGGCTGCCTGCGAGGGATGGGGACCTCACACAAGGCGTGGAATCTGTATGCCGGCTTCCCTGTCCCCTCACGCCACAGTTCCTGTTAGAATGGTGTCTTTCTGTGCCAAGTTCCAGTTCTGAACTGGAGACCCCGACACTGTGGACCCTGATGAGCCAGTAACTCTTTCCTCAGACTCTCCTCTACCTTCCACCGTAGAGCCCCATCCCCAAGGAGGGCCTGGCTTCCAGCTCTTCCCTTCCGGCCGCATCACCTGGAAAACACCAGGCAGCCCCATGGACCTCAGCAGTAAAACACAGGGGTGTATCCTCCCGGTCAGGATGTTTTAGGCCTAAATGCACTAGTAACCCAGGGGAGGGGTTTTGTAAATTAAAAGCACATCTGTGAGGTGATATCGTTATTACTACAGGCCTCGGGAAATGGAGACTCGTGATGTACTCTGAAGACAGCCTCGGGAAACGCGATTCTGCTTCTATCTCGGTTCTCGAAGCTTGCCAGTGGATTTCCTAGGGAAGGGAGACAGTCAGGTTTCTTTTAGTGATGACAAGTGGCATCAAAATGACTTGTTACCAAAGTCCAAGTGTAAGTGCAGACACAGGACTCCCCTTCCCTTACCCACAAGCGGTAGCAGGGGGACGGCCATTCAGAAAGTCAGAGATAATCAGTGTGGTTTCTGTCGAGGGGCAGCCCCCCTGCTCCTCTCAGAGGGCTGGCCCTTTACTTGCAGAAACCCAGACTGGGGATGCTGTTGACTTCAGTCTGTTGCTGGCGGCCGGCTGTTGGCTACTTCTGACAATAGCTAGTGAGCTTTCAGGTGGATGGGCAGAACGGTCATCTTCAGCTCTCAGACAACCCACAGCAAATGCTTCCCACCCAGCAGGGAAGTATGGGGACATGGCCTGAAGGTCACTACGCATCAGTGGTTTGGTATATCCTGGGCCAGGATGCCTTTGGGAAGAAGGCAGACATGTCCAGGTCATCAGGGAACAACCAGGGTCAGGGAGATCAGGGATCTTCCAGGAGACAAGCAAGTGGGGGCCTGTGATGAACATTTATTCACTCAACGGCTCCTGAGAGCCTGGGATGGGCTGCATGAAATACTAAGGTTACAGCAATGAAAAAGATCCAAATGTTCTCTGTATCCTAAGAGCATATCCACTACTATGTATTCAGATATTAATCATATAATGTCATGAGCCATTCTGTAATTTTGATAAATTATACGATAAACGCCAGTGAAAGTTCACCATGGTCCTTTGCCGAGTCCTGATCTACAGCTTTCAGGGAGCTTTCATGCTGGTAGGTGCTTCTTCCTGGCTGAGCAGTCAAATCTTGCCCAGATGTAGTCAGGGTAGGCTGATTTCTAATCATCAATAACCCCAAAGCTCAGCATCTTCCAACAATATAAATGTTTGCTTCCCACTTTTGTTACAGTTGAGTATTGGCAGGTAGAGCGGAGAATACTGCTCAGTGCCAGCTTCCAGATCCAGAACATTCTACCCTGCGGCTCTGCACACTCCACCAGTCGCATGGAGAAGGCAAAACATGGAGACGCCGGGTAGACGTAGGTGCTGCTCCCCACTAGCACTCTACCTGTTCCACCGGCCCATCGGGCGATGTGTCTCCACTGAGAAGTAACAGGGATTGGAAAATGGGGCTAGTGGTGTGCATAGGAGGGTGAAGGAACATGGCCACTGGCCACCCTGTGCCCTTGGCACCTCTCTTTTCAATAGTGTGTGTTGCTAGGATGGCATGGTTGACAACAGTGCCATTTATTGTTGGTTTGTCAACCCAGAAACACTCGTACCTGTGGCTAACAGTCAACCGTACTCTACTTTTTCTCCTTTGCAAAATTAGCTGGTCATTATTTTCTAAGGAGTAGCCTTGCCCTATAGTTTACTGGAGTTATACGTTAGCATTATTTTTTATTTTAATTTTTTGGTCAAAGGCTAAAGTATGCTCAGAGGAAAAAAAGTAAGATTTTCTAAACAAGAAGATCATGTGCCATGGGGCTGAGACGCCTGCCTGGAGGGTTACTTTGAGACTCAGTGAAATGAGTAAGATAGAGTGCACTGTAGGTACTCAGTAAACATTACGTACATTTTTGATGATTTAGTAGGAACTTTCACAGACAGGTGCTTAAGGAAAACACATTAGCAAGCCGACCTGGCCGGAACTGAAAATCGTCCACATCATTCTATTTCATGAGTGGCAGGAGCTAAAAGACATATTCTGAGTTGCAGAACACGGATACAAGCCTGACAATTGACAATTGCCCAGCACATGTTTTCCTGACTCTGCTGCAGGATGGCTGGGGCCCTGTGTGCCGAGATGAGAGACACCGTGCAGCCCACTCTGGGGTCCTAGTTTGGGGAGGGCAGAAGCTTCCAAGGGGCTTTCCCTGAGGCTGCCGAAGTGGCCCGTGACAACCGTGATGCCCAGCCAGCTCTCCCCACATGCCATCCGGCTATCTCTGCGGGATGTTAATTTTTTCATTCACTCGCTCAGTTATCGGTGGAGACATCATTCTGAGGACAGTAGCGCCTCTGGAAATTTCTGGTTGGTTTTTGAATTTTAAGTCTCTTCCTCTGTGGACAAAAGCAGGCTTAGAGATACTAATAATGAGACCTCACAGGGCTGGTGCGAGGTCAAACGTGACACGGTGGGTAGAAGTCCTTCCGTAAACAGCAGAGCAGCTTACGTAAGCTGTAACTTTCAGTGTTGTAGAACAAGTCATTCTGAGACATACTTTTCATTAATGTCACCTTCAGTCAAAACAAACCAATAAATACAAAATGTTTTATCACAGTCAAATGGGCGGTGGTGGGGTGGCAAACATTCCTGCTGTTAAGATGTTAAGGCACTCGCCAGTCTTTTTCCAGTCCTTTCTAGAACTTTCTAATTTCTAGATGTTTTTGCCCGCTTTGGAGCTTAAAAAATTGATGTCCCTATTGATCCTGACCACACATATTGCCTGATGGATGACTTTAATTATTAATGAATTGTTTGTGTCCGCTGAATAGACCCCAAACTGTTTATTTTTAAACTCTGCAATTGTTTTATTTAGAAAATCAGGGGGAGGGAGTATTTGGAAATGAAGTGCCAAGGTTCGATGCTGATAAGGCTATATCTCAGAAAGACAGAAGAAAGGAAAAAGAGAGAACCATGAAGATAGTTAAGAACAAAGCTTACTGAATTCCAAACACCTAAGGCAAGTCTGTCTTTAATTTTTGAACCATCCAATTAATGTTTTTCTACTCTCCACCTTGAGCTTTTTATGAGCAGACCGGGATTCTGTACCTAAGCAGGCGGTAATCCAATGTGCACTTTGCGGAGTGCAATGCATTGTTTCGAGAGTAAATGGGAGGGTGGCGCATACATCAGAATGCCAAGTTCCTTCTCCGTGCGAGAGGGAAAGAAAGTTTTTCCTTCCTCATTTGCCCTTACATTTTTGATTAAGTGATACTTGCTTCAGTTCAAGATATCTTGTGGACAACGAAGGCAGAGGCCAATTATTCCACAGTCTTCTTAGGACCAGTACATTCTGCTAATCCCAGCCCTTATTAGGCAACCCCTTAGAAAGCTGATGCCCCATTTCCTGAGCACGATCCCCCAGCCAGACGGCCATCTCCTAAGGCCGGAAGCAGATATCCTGCACCAGCAGCCCTTGACCTCTCCTTGGGAGGAGAGCCACTGCTGACCTTGAGGGAGAAGACCTGCTACAGACAGTTAGACTAGCTCACAAGCTGCAAATGCCTCATGGGTGCATTCTTGGTGTGTATTTCCTTGGATATATTTGTGTTTTCCTAACCCTCATTAACAGCAGTGCTCCTGGGCTCAGAAAGAGAAAAGAGTGAGACTGGTTCTCAGAGGTCAGCCTTCATCAGAGTGCCTCCCTTGCAGCTCTAAAATAGGAAGAAAGAAAGAAAGAACGAGCAAACGAAAGAAAGAAAGGGAGGATGGGTGGGAGGGAGGGAGGGAAGGGAGAAAGAAAGAAGGAAAGGAAGGAATAAAGGAAGGAAGGAAGAAGGAAAGGAAGAGAAGAAGGAAGGAAGGAAAAGGGAAAAAGAAAGGAGAAAAAGAAAGAGAAGCAGGAACGCTTAACTCCCTATACTGAGCCACTCACCTATCCTCCCACACCCCCTCCCACAGAAAGATCTGGGGCTTGGATTCTGAGAGTGGCAGGCCCTGGAGCCCATCCCACCCCTGCCCGAGTGACAGCAGCGCTCTTCGGGGCAAGCTGGCAGATCTGGGCAGGGGGTGGGGAGAAGAAGCTGCCAGCCTTCTTTGCAATTCAGATGGTAATGTTCTCCTGGGCTTGTTTACCATCTGCTGGGCACTCAGACATTTCTCTATTTGGTCATTAATTAATGTCCTAACTACCAAGCCACACCAAACGTGCAGAACTGGAATTTCTGAGACACTTGTTTACTAAGTCAGTGCAACCACATTTCTCTCAAAAAGCTGAGACTTTTTCCTATTTCAGAATGGCCTTCTGCTGCCCATTTGATTTTGTTAAGACACATTTTTATGTCATAAACTCACTTCGTTTCATTGCTCAGAGGTTAGTCAAAGGAGTAACATCTGAATGTTTACTTTCAGTGTTTTCCCTAAAAAGTAGCTTCGGTTCTGAGGACCTCAAAGGTCTCTTATTCCTTTAACAACCTGCCGATGATAGTTGAGGCTTAAGGTGTGAAGACGAATGACCTTAGATTTTCTCCTGCCTTTCCAGGTCAGAGACTGAGTCGCCACCTTGGTCACGTCCCCTGAAAAGTTGTTCGGTCAGGACTTGCAGGTGCTGTGTTTGAACTCACCATGTGACGAGTCTCAAGGCATCTCTATATTTGAGTTTCTCTCTCTGAGACAGAATTGGGGAGAAGTGGCCTCTGAGGAGCCTTCCTGCCAAAGATCGTCAAGATTCTCAATGAGAAAGAATCTTGCTGCGGAGGGGTGGGGAGCCTTAGCAGGAAAAGGGATGAAATGAGGGTATGAGGGTGGAGCCTCACGGACAGGATTAGTGGCTTTTTCAGAGTCAGGAGAGAGTTTGCTTCCTCTCTCGTTCTCTCTGCCATGTGAGGACACAGCAGGAAGACAGTGGTCTGCAAGCCAGGAAAAGGCTCTCGCCAGAGACCGACCACGCTGTACCTTGATCGTGGACTTCCAGCTTCCAGAACTGTAAGAAGTTCCAATGGCCACCCAGGCTGTCCTACTTGGTTATGGGAGCCTGAACTGACGAAGGGACTGAGACGTCATGAAATCAAACATGTCCGGGAGGCTGGGCCTTGTGCTGGCCAGAGAAGGGCTAGGAGGCTGGTCTCTGTAGATGCCAGCAAGACCAATCAGCTCTTCTGGCGGAACTGACCAGCCCGCCAATGAGCAGAGTCCAATCATCAACCCATCGTGTGACTATGGAATGAGCCGGTAGCTTCCCGGTCCATCTGGGTGCTATCCCAGGAAACCACTGAGTGGAGTCTCTTGGCCAATGGGACTAGAAGCATCCAGGCATCCTTGCTTCATTAAGCTGAAAACCACCAGGCTCTTGTGAGGGCATCTGTGTAGGGCGCCGGCCCAAAATGAAGCCACCACTTCACAGAGTGTTTGCTGTAATTCAGGAGGTAACGTCTTCCTGCCTCTATTTCTTTGATTTGGAAAAGTCAGGCAATCCAATTAATTGTGTTATTGTGGACTCAGTGTTTTTATATTCCACAGGCTTTCTTATCCTAGTGGACAGCCCTCAAATCAGGAAGAACAGCCAGCTAGGAGTTTGGGTGAGAAAGTATGGAGTGAATTTCGGGTCTCCGACATCCTGGGACTAAATGACCTGATGTCCTATTGTCCTATTGTTGTGGCAGTGGTACTGGGTCCTCCTGGTCCCCCAAGTTTTGTGCTTTCAGAAGTGCCTCCAGGGAGGGCCTAGATGGCCACTGTCCTTGTTGTCATGGTGAACATGGGCAGTGATGCCGTGGGTCTTCACTAGGTGGGAGGAAGGTGGGGGGGCAGAAGGAGTTCCGAAGCAGAGACCCAGTTGTGACCGGGTCCTCTTCCAATGGGAAGCTGGGTTTCTGAGGGGCCTCCTCATACGGCAGCTGCAGGACATGAGGCTAAGTGGCCTGACAGGTGGAGAGGAAGGCAGGTGGACCCAGCTTCTGGGGCAGCCATGAGCCTGACGCCTGGAAGGTTCAATCCCAGGAAGGGATGGCAGGATACTGTTGAGGCCAGGGCTGGGACCGGGCCCAGGCAAGACAGGGCTTGACTTGAGCAGGCAGGAAGGCCCCAGATAAAGTGTCAGTTTCCTTTTCCATCCTTCCTCTTACACCTTTTCATCATTTCATGCTCCGTTCTGTCAATCTATCACCTTAAAACATGGGCCCAGTCATTCCTTCGGGAGGACATCCCCGGGGGAGCCCAGCTGCACCCTGTGACCCCCGACCCCCGCCACAGCTACCATGGGGCAAGCCCTGCACTCTTTCTGGAGGGCTCAGCGAGGGAAGAACAGCCCAGACCCCCACCATGGCAGCCTTGCACGCAGCCTGGGGAATGCTTCAGGATTCTCCCTACCTGTTGAGACGGCAGACGGGAGTGACGTGCTGAGGTTCGCGACAACAGGCCCCTAAACCGTTCTGAGCAGGAACACCTGTATTCACCCTTTTGGGAAATTCTGTGCTCTAGGCAGCACTTCCTTCAGAATGTTGCCCTCTGTGCGTGCCCCGTACCCCCCAACTGCCTCCAAGCTGGCAGGCAGGCAGGAGCGTGAACTCCTCTACTGTCACCGGCTGCGCTAATTAAACCTGACACACACGGGCAAACAACACCCCAACCCCCACGCCCAGGAAACGCTAAAAAGAAAACAAACCCCAAAATCCGTCTTCCTGGACAGCCTTTGACCTCCATGTAGGCAAACCTTGGGGAGAAGCCCCTATCATTAATGGCTTCAATCTATCCAAACACCCTCTTGATTGATAAACATGCCAGGTTTACATTATGATTACTGCATACAATTTTCTGTCACTGTTAATTTATTGGAAAGTCTTAACCTGGTAGGGTATGACACCAGCGGTATTTTATAATGAGAACTGCGGAAATAAATCTTCCCCACCAAATAGTACAAAGAAAGCACTACCTAGTCGTTCAGTACACAGGGAGGGAACCCAGACAGGTTCAAGGAGCAAGCAGACAGACAGAAACACCCCGTGGGGTGAACATCCCAGATCCGAGCCCCTTCAAAGCTCTGGGAGTCATCAGACTCCTGCAGGTTTCTCATCCCAAGCTGTCCAAGGGTTTTGGAGGCCAGACTGCGAACCTCTCTCTTCGTTTGGGCAAAGCCCAACCAAACCAAACCCCGAAGGCGCGGCAAGGTGCAGTCTTGGGTCTGCGTCTGGCGTGGCCAGCACCTGAACTTGGAGCCCAGCCCCCTGAAGACAGGCCAGGAGGTCATCCGGCTTCTCCCAGACAGGCGGAGGCGGGCGGGCCGGTCCGGAGGAGGATGCTTGGCTGCGCGGCTGTGGGCGCGCTCCACGCAGGGGGGACGCGGAGGTGGCTGGGTGCAGCTTCCCGTGCAGGTGCAGGCCCGCCCGGTCCGGCGCGACACCGCCTCCAGGAGGCCCCTCTTCGGTAGTTGGGGGACAACCAGACAATATTGAAAGCTTCCCAAATGAACTTTGCATAGAGACATTTTCATTCGCTGCCTCCCTCCTCATGCATATTAACGAAGGGTGCGCGCGGCCTCATTTAATTCACTGATTTTACATTCGGATCACTTTCTCTTTTACAGCTATTTTTTACCGGGCTTCATTAATCTTTGTTGAATACAATGGCATACATCTTTAATGCGGCCGCTGTCAAGACGTATTTCAGCAAGGGCTGCGAACTGAATGACAGGGAGCAATATTAATAAATTTAACATAGACTGTATCAATTTTTAACAGAACGAATGTGGAAAGCTAAATGTATTATTTTTCGTTTAAATCATAGGGTTTATCACCGGTTAAGTAGCAGCGATTTCGCAGAAACTTGTGACGCGCCATACAAATAGATTTACATCTCATTAATAAGTAAATTAGGCAAATGCCTTTCAAGTTCAGACAAGTACATAAGTGTAATCTCCATATTAAAGGAGTCGTCTTTGATAAACCACCGAGGAATTGTGGCGGCCAAGGACGTGCCATGTTGCCAGGCCTGCCGCCTGGGCTGCAGACCCACCTTTAATTACGCTCCTTCATTACTAAAGAGATAAGTGTCTCTCCAGTTAAGGATCTATAAACGAACAGCATGCCGGCACCTCCCAAATCATTCTCCGGGAGCCATGAGAAGGTGGGGACAGTCATGAACGGGAAACGAATTATCACCTGTTCTTTGTCCTTCCCGGCCCTGGAATAACGGGGATGTACTGACAGCGACTCACCTTACCTCTCTACAAGACGGATCCGTTCAGGAGGCTCTTTTGTTGAAGGAAGTCAAGGGGAGGGCGCCTAGGAAGAGGAGGAAAACAACAACAGCAACAACAGCAAAACACAAACAACTCTGATTTTTTTTTTAAATTTCTCTTCATAAATCCCCACAGAGATAATTTGCTGTAAAGTGTAAACCCAGTGAGAACTTGCCTGTCTGTGTTAAATAAAAGTTACGGTTGGCAGGAGGCATGTTTTTGCAGTAGCTTTAGCGATTATGGGAAATTACATGCAAAGCCAGAGTTCTGATCCTAAGTTAATTTATAATTGGAAAAAACTTATTAATTAGCTATGTCGCTCTAATTAAGAATTAGAAGAGTGTGCGCTAGGACATCAGTCAGTAGCCAACTGACAGGAGTTTCTGAAAGCCCAGAAGAGACAGCTCAGCTTTGCCCACCGTCGCTTGCCTCTTCCGGGAGCTTGGCACGCACAGATGCACGCCTGTCCTGTGTCGCCGAGCTCCAGGAAAGGGCCAGAGCGTCCTGAAGGCTGGCCACCCGGAGGCCGAGGGTCTGGCCAGGCACAGCGCCCTGTCCAGCTTCCATGTGACACCAGAAACTTCTAGACACACACGAGCACACACAGGAACACACACCTCTGAGCCTGTCCCATCATATATATATATATATATATATATATATATATATTTTTTTTTTTTTTTTTTTTTTTTTTTTTTACCCTGCTTCTATTTTTGTTTCCAAACTGGCTTTTCTTCCTCTGCATTTTCTTTTAAAACACCTTTTTTTTTTTTTAATTGTTTTCTCTCTACCCAACTATAGATACAAGAAAAGGATTAAATATTTAAGCACTTGTAAAGGTCAGATGTTTTCTAAAAATACACGTTTAATTAAAACCAAAATTTTAGAATCTTTAATCCCGGGGCCTCCCCGTGTTAGCTGCTGCTTCCTCCCGTGGATTTTGTATCTTCAATTGCAAACCCGGGACTGTAAAATGACTTTTTGTTCGGATTGGTTATTAAGACAGAAAATGAAACAAGAGCACAAACAATGGGATGAAAGCTACTGTCTAAGTTAATTGTTCTCTTAAAAAAAAAAAAAGATTAATTTTTTTTAACCCAACCTAAACCTTTCCCCATCTGTAAGGGTCATTTTCCACGCACAGGTTTGCTTTCAATTAGGGCAGAACAAAAGCTCAAGTGGGCATTGGAGAGAATTCCGTTTTCTTATTTGAATACCAAAAATGATGTCCCCCGGATAATGATGCTTAAAAAAAAAAAAATCTCTGCATTAGCACATTTCTACCATTTTATTCCGTTTGCTGGCAAAATACAAGATTCCTGATACACTTATCTTATGAGGTTAATGATCTTTTGTTGTCTGCTCTAAGCCTATTATTCATTTTAAATTAGAGGCAAAGTGGTGTGTTTAAAAGTAATTCAAATGGGAAGTAGTCTTTCTTTAAAATAAGGGGCTTTAATCCCTTTTCACAATCATTAGCCTGTACTTAGTTAAAAGAACTAGGTTGTGTGGGATAAGGAACAGCTTGCTAGCTGTTTTGGGTGTTGCCTCTAATGAAACTCTAGGGGCAAAGTCGAGGGAGCCTCTGCTTCCAGAAGCCCTCCTAGCACTTCGTGAACTCCTTGGGTTTTCAGCAGAACTGGGGAGTTGCCCGGGAGGCCGCGTGTTCAGGAAGATTCACGATTTTGTAGAGTTTGCCACCAGTCTCCGTAAAGATCACCCAATTTTAGAATAAAGTTAAGCCTGGAGATCGTGCGGTTTCTCTGCAGAAGATTCAAATCTCTGAGACGTGCGTCTTTTCTAATCCAGGCCCAGGCGCAGAGGGTTCGAGAAAGCGCACCGAAGCGGGTGCTCACCTGTGCGAGCCCGCGGGATGAGAAGACGCAGGCTCTCCGGGAATTGGCACACGGTCTGCGGTCCGGAGGCCAACTGCCAGAGGCCGGCCTCTCCTGCTGCTCAACCCTGCCCATCGGCCCGGGCCTGCCCTCTGACACCTGGGCGCCCTTCCCGGTCTGGGTCTGCTGGGGGAGCGCAGCTCGCGTACAGCGTGGCTCGGCGTGTCAGTCCGCGGGGCGTGGGGCGACACCTGCCAGTCACACGGCGCCGGGCTCCAGGCAAGCCCCGCGAGAGGCCGGTCCTCGGTGCGCCGGGGAGACCTGGCCTTCTGCATCCTCAAGCTCTAGCATGACGCACGACACACAGTAGGAGTTTTAGGGATCAGTGAATGAATGAAGGGCCAGCAGACGTGATGGAGCGGCGGACGCAGAATTTGAACTAGTCTCTATACCTACCCCAGCCCCCCAGAATCACCCGCTTCCTCCCCATTCAGCCTTCTCTTCACTCTGCTTCCCTTCACCGCTCAGCCGCGTGGGCAGAGCCTCCCGGGTGCTTCCGCGGAGCTCGGCTTCCTTTGCGTGGGGGGCCTTTTAGCTCAGATGGCTCGAGGGAGGGGCTGACTCTTCTGGGTGGTCGTGACCTCATCTGCAAGAAGAGGGAGCTTCCGGGGGCCCTTCGCCACCCACAGCCACCCACCAGAGCCCCTCCGTTTGCTGTCACGACTGTTTCCTTACATTGGGTAGGGGGTGCTAACCCAATGCCGTAAGTTCAGAAAAGCGAATAAATAAATAAATAAATAATAAATAAAACAAAATGTAACTCTTAGGAGAGGGAGAGCGTAGTTTTCATTATTGGCCAAAAAAAGACAGTTTATTTAGAAAATTTAAGAATTTAAAAGAAGTACTATAAATATTAATAGTAGACAACATATAAATTAGATAATCATATATATAAATTATAAATATATAAATTAGTACATAAATTAGATAGTACATACATTGGATAATATTACACTACATATATTAGAACTAAGATTTCAGCAACATAATTTTAAGTAAATAAAATCAGTTGCCTTCTTATATGCTGGTGATAATCACAGTGATTATAATGGGTGATTATAGAATGGGTCTAAGATTCCACTGACAACAGGAAACCCACTCTATAAACTACTTAGGAATAGTTCCCAAGAAATGCACGGGGAAAGTATATAAGGAAAACTATAAAAATCTAATAAGAGACATAAAATAAGACTTGAATCAATGGAGATGCAAATCATGTTTCCAGAAAGTCTCAATATAGTAAAGATGGCAATTCTCCTCAGATTATATTTTATGCTAAACATCATCCCTGCAAAATTCCAATGGGACTTTTTTGTAGGGTAGATTTTAGACATGGATAAAATGAGTTCTAAGTTTAATGTAAAAAATAAACATGCAATGGAATCAGAATGTTTCTGAAAAACCCACATGAACAGTGAGGAAATGCCGACTCTACCATATAGCAGACAAAATGTGGAATTACCACAGCACAGAAACGGTGCGGATACAAAGAGATCAGAGAAGCAGAAGAAAGAATAAAAAAATTACCCAAGCATGCATGGCACTTCAGTGTGTGCTTGAAGGTGACATTTTAAATCTAGATGAAAAATAAATTGTTTCACAGATACTGATGGGGCCGCTAAGTAGGCATTTGCAAAGTGGGGATAGGGTGCCCTACACTGAGGTCCAGATGTGAGAGGGTCCCTTTTATAGAACCATCATTTTATTATTTTGAAAGTTTTCTCACACTTGGACTATGACTGTTGATTCCAAAGATGGGGCTTGCATATTTGCATCTGAGAATTTTCAAGCAGATGGCAGTAAAGAGTCTTGGTTGAAACACAAGCTATTGTATTATGACAATTTTCCAGGATATGAAAGTCAAGCACCTAGCTCCGACCTGGTAGGTACATATCATTCTGCTGAAGACAGAGGGAGTAAGATCGGGCTCAGTGACTGAACGTGACTCAAGCCTCTGTACGCAACCACAGGTTTCTTCAAAGAATAAATAAAATGAATAGATAAAATAAAACAGTAAACGAACAGCGACAACAAACCTATTATCCTCAGGGTCCTGGCTAAGAATTTGAACATTTCATGCTGTAGTTTATATCCTTTGCTGGTAATTTAATTTATCAGAGTAATATTGCTGAGTTTCCAGCTCAAACTACAAGTATTTCAGTATGTCATGAATCGCTATATAATTACTAATATTTATTTTCTATTAATAATTTATTCTGTAAAAAATTAATTTGTGCTGATGATTACTATTAAGAAAAATAGTATGTTAACTTATTTTTTTCCTTTTTATTATTTGCACGAGGGCACTCTATTGACTAGAACACCCTATTTCTCATAAGATACCGCAATATTAAGTCCAGACATATTACAGCTTTAACATAAAAAACAGAGCCTCTAAAGGAAGTAGAGGATATAAATATATGACTTTGAGAAGGGAGGGTCTTCTAACTTTAATTCAAAGGGTAAAATAATTTTTAAAAAGTTGGACAGATGTAGGGAGGTAAGATAATATATTTTTAAATCACTTTTTAAAACTTTATAATATTTAAGTATACAAGCAAAAAAAGAAGTTAAAAAAAAACACAAAAAACAGAAGCAAAAATCTATAATGAAAATGCAGACCTGGGACAGGCTAGGGAATGCATGTCCTAGAGAGCCCTGAGCAGTAGCCACAGCCTCATGGCCTGAAAGCTTCCTGCAGATCAGTTCAAACAGCTTAACACTTGGGTACAAAACAGTCAACGAAATGGGGATGGAATTAAGCGAATGGGAAGACGATGACGGTCACATGTCATCAGGAAATGAAAATTAACCTGAGATATCATTGTGGTTAGTAGGATGAAAGAAATAGTTAAACTATGCAAAACTGGGAAAAAGCAAGCTAAATCCAAACAAAACCCATGTAGTATTGGATATGGGAGGAAATGGGTCTTGTCGACCTCCAGGAAGAAAGAAACTTGTACAGATCCTGTCAAGAAATGGGAACTTGGAGACTGATGACAAGCAAGGACTTGGTCTCCCCAGGAAAGTTTCAGGTCTGCTTGGCTGAGCCTGTTTCAAATGCAGGTCCCTGGAACCCACGTCAGTGTACTGACCCTGGCTCCATGGGGACGGGGGGCCATCTCTCATCTCTTGAAAATTCCCAGGTGGTACAAGTCCAGGGGTGAGAAGGAGCTGCTGTCGGATCCACACGATGACAGTCTTACCACGAACAGCACACCATGAGGAGTCCAACGTGCAGGAGGGATTAGGGCAGACCCAGGCCCTTGGGCTCCCCTAGAACCCACATCACCTTGAACCCCTACTCATCGGAGCTCATGTTTTGTAGCCATTCAAAGCCATACACACCTGGAAACCAACCAAGGTCCAGTTGGCATAGACCACTTGGAAAGGCTGAGAAACTCAAAAACAGCTATACAGATATGTGTGATTTCCTTTCTGCATCTTTTTATTATTTCAGGGGTGGTGGTGATAACTTTATTATTATTTATTTTTTATAGAGGAAGAGGGAGCAAACAGGGAGGGGCAGAAGCAGAAGGAGAGAGAGAGAGAAAATCTCAAGCAGGATTCACGTTCACTTGGAGCCTGTCTTGGAGCTCAGTCCCATGACCTAAGATCTTGACCTCAGCAGAAATCATGAGTCTGATGCTCAATCATCTATGTGCCTTGATAACTTTTTTTTTTAATTCTGGAAGAAAAATTTAAGTAACAATGTATAAATTAACTACGATGGACATTGCAGACTGTGATAACACAGAAAATGCTATGGAGGTGATTATGCTGAGTAAAATAAGCAGAGAGAGTCAATTATCATATAGTTTCACTTACTTGTGGAGCATAAGGAATAACACGGAGGACATGGGGAGATGGAGAGGAGAAGGGAATTGGGGGAAATTGGAGGGGGAGACAAACCATTAGAGACTGTGGACTCAGAAACAAACTGAGGGTTTTGGAGGGAGGGGGTGAGGGGATGGGTGAGACTGGTGGTGGGTATTAAGGAGGGCACGGATTGCATGGAGCACTGGGTATGGTGCATAAACAATGAGTCTTGGAACACTGAAAAAATAAAATTAAAAAATCAAAGAAAATAGAAAATGCTTGCTGTCTACGTAATGAGAAAAGCTGAATTAAAATGTGTTTCTGTAGCTTGAGTGTGGCCGCTTAAACAAGACTGTATGATTTAGGGCATGTACAGCCCAGACAGATAGCATATCAAGTACATCAAGGATTGGACCAAAAGCATGTAGATAGCATATGAAGTACATGAGATGTGTTTATTGAACTGGGGAATGGGTGGATAAATAACTGATAAGTGTCCAGGAAAGACTGTAGGGAAGTATGGAAGACAATTTTGAGAAGGAAGCAACAGATGAGTGATTTCAAAATTTTCACAACTCTTCTCTATTTTCCAAATTTACTTTAACAAGTCCATATTAATTTTTTTAAATTATTAAATAGAATCTGATTGTAAATCAGGCTTCCAGCTTTAGGTCCTGTAGGGACCTACAGGAGGTCCCTGAGTTGTAGGGTATACCAGAAGAGAAGACCAGATCCAGGACACCAAGCATTCTGCAAAACTGTGATCCGGATTCTTCCAAAGACACTGTCATGCGGGGGAAAGAGAAGAGGGAGGGGACTTGTAGATGAAAAGGGAGTAAAGCGACAACCCCAACCAGAACCTAATGTGGGTCCAAATTGGGTCCTAGTATAGGATATGTAGGAGATATATATCTTCAATATTTTCTTGGGATAATTGGAAAAATCAGGCTTCAGTCTGGATATCGGTAGTATTATAAATGTATTTGTACATTTTTAAGTGTAACACTGGCTGTACAGTAGAATATACTTCTTCGTAGGAGATATAGGTAGGTGTCTATGATTTAAATATCATGAGGCTTCCAGCCTCCAAACAGTTGAAAAATCTCAAATACAGGAAAAAAAAAAATGTGTGTTTGAAGACATACAGAGGGAGACAACAAATACGGCAAAATGGTAGCAGTTGTTAGAACTGAACTGTAGACTCTAAGTGTTTATTACATGACTTTTTTTTCAGCATTTCTGTATGCTTTTAAGTTTTCATAATAAAACTTGGGAGAAGATTTTAAAATACATGGAGGTACATATAAATGTGTGCATGTGTACACACAAACCTACGCACAGCTGTACAGACACAGATAGTCTCCTCTGCTTTCTAGGTGGTGGGAAGAAGGATGGGCCCAGAAGCTGTGATGGAGTCACACCAGGTAGCAGAGGGCTAAGGTCCTGCAGTCCATCCCATTTCCATGGTACCTGCCTCCTGGTCTCCTATAGGCTGAGAGTCCCATCTGCTCTCCAGAAGTTGCCTCCCCATTCAGAGCAGAGTTCACTCCTCAGATTTGTCCTGGCAAGGAGGAAGCAGGAGAGGCTGGGCCTTGATCCCTACTCTGGGACAATCTTCAGAAACTAGGAAGGCATCCACAGACTCCCTGGCATTTATGGCAGCACTTTCAGGAAGGGTCTTATGGTGGTTTTCCATTCCTCTCCATACCCTGCAGGGGAAACTCTGTGTGTGTGTGTGTGTGTGTGTGTGTGTGTGTGTGTGTGTGTGTGTATGTGTGTGTGTGTGTGTTGGGGTGGGGATCCTGGGAGAAAGGCAGGGTAACCACTCAAAGGAGAAATTGGTGGACTGGAACTCCATAAGACCCAAGGGAATCCCTAGGGAAGATAGTACCATGGAAATGTGGTCATCTCAGGCAGGGTTTGGGGGGGGCGCTGACAGCAGAGAGAGATGCCCCAGGTATAGAGTGTACAGGAAGTCCCTGAGTTGTAGGGTATACATGCTACACAGCAATGCCCAATCATCAGAGAATAATCAGTATAATTTAATTATAGGATATAATTACATACAGTCTTTTTTAAAGATGTAATTCACAGATCATAAAGTTCACCTGTTAACAGTGTGCGATTCAATGTTTTCTGAGGTTTATGCAACCATCACCAACATCTAATTCCAGAATGTTGCCATCACTCCCCCTGAAAAACCGTACCTATTACCAGCCACTCCCCATTTTCTCCTCCACCCAGCAATCACTAATCTTTCTCTCTGCTTGGATTTGCCTATTCTGGACATTTGAAACAAATGGAATCACACAGTATGTGGTCTTTTGGGTCTTTCTTACTGGGTGTGAACAGTCAGGGTCCAAGCATGTTGTTGCATGTATTAGTACTTTGTTCCTTTGTCTGGATGAACAGATCACCTGTTGCTTATCCATTTGGCAGTTGATTGAAATTTGTGTCATTTCTAGTTTTTGTCTGTTATACATCCTGTTGCTATGACCATTTGTGTAAATTGTGAGTTTGGATATATGTTTTCAATTCTCTTAGTGACATACTTCAGGGTGGTACTTCTTAGTCATTTGAGGACTTCTAGGCTTTTCCAAAGTAGCTGCACCATTGACAATCCCACCATCAATCGGTTTCTGTATATTCTCAAAAACACTTGTTATTTTCTCTCTTATAGCTATTCTAGTGGGTGTGAAGTAGTTTTGATTTGCAAGTTCCTAACTAATATACATATATATATATATATATGTATATATATATATATATACGTATATATATGTATATACATATATATATTCTGTTGAAATCCTCTGCATATTTTTAGATTGGGCTATTTGCATTTTTGATTCTGTGAAATTCTTTGTATATTCTGGATACTACACACTTACGATTTGATTTTTTTTCACATTCTGTGCATTGTCTTTCCAATTGCTCAGTAGTTTTCTTTGCAGCATAAAAGTTGTTTATTTTGATGAACTCAAATTTATGTGGGGTTTTCCTGTGATTTCTTTTACTTAAGGTATCACATCTAAAAAACCATTGCCTAATCAGAGGAAATGGACCTATGTTTCCATCTAAAAATTTTATAGCCTTAGCTCTTACATTTAAACCTTTGATCCATTTGAGTTAATCTTTGTATATGGTGTGAGGTAGGGGGTCAAACTTCTTTCTTTGCATGTAGAAATCCATTTGGAGCACCATTTGCTGAAATATCTTGGCATTCTTGTTGAAAATCAATCAACAAAAAATATTTGGTTTTATTGCTAGACACTTAATTCTATTCCACTAGTCCATATGTCTATTCTTTTTTTTTTTTTTAATTTCATTTATTTGACACACACACAGAGAGCAGGGGGTAGGGTAGAGGGAGAAACAGACTCCTTACCAAGCAGTGATGCCAACACAGGGCTCAATCCCAGGATCCTGGGATCATAACCTGAGCCAAACGCAGACATTTGACAGACTGAGCCATCCAGGCATCCCAATATGTCCATTCTTAAATCTGTACCACATTGTCTTGATTAGCAGAGCTATATATTAAATATTTAAACTGGCAAGTGAGAGTCTTCCAACTTAGTTACTTTTTTCAAGATTGTTTTGACTATTCATGGTCCCCTGCATTTCCTTATGAATTTAGGATCATCTTGTCAATTTCTGCAAAGACATTCTGCTGGGATTTTAATAAGGATTGTATTGATTCTATAGATCAATTTGGGGAACATTGCCATTTTAACAATATTAAGTCTTCCAATTGGTCAACATGGAATTCTTTCCCTTTATTTGGACCTCCTTTAATGTATATCAATGATTTTCTTTTTTTTTTTTTTTTTTGGTAGTTTCAAGTTTTCCATTTCTTTTGTTATATTTATACCTAAATGTTTTATTTATTTTTGATGTTATTATAAGTGGAATTGCTTTCTTAATTTTCTTTTCATGTTGTTTACCACCAATGTACAGATACAACTGAAATTTTTCTATTAATCTTACACTCCACAACTTGGCTGAACTCATTTATCACCTTATTACTTTTCTATGGATTCATTAAGACTTTCTGTAAACATACTTGTGTCATCTGAAAATGGAGAAAAGTTTACATCTTCTTTTCCAATCTGGATGTCTTGTATTTCTTTTTCTTGCCTAATTGCCCTCGCTAGAACCACCAGCAAAACCAACAAACAGCTGGGAGAGTGGACAGCTTTGTTTTGTTCTTGACATTAGGGAGAAATTTTCAGTTTTTCCCTATTAGGCATGATGTCAGCCATAGTCATGTCCTAGGTGGTCTTTATCACGCTGATGATATTCCCATCTTGTCCTAATTTGCTGAGTATGTTTGTTTGTTTGTTTGTTTTTTAGCGAAAGGTTGTATGCAGACTTTTGAGAAACAGATGTTGGTAGAAATTTTTATTCCAGGAACAGGTGTCTAATACAATGTTGAGTACATAAATTAAAAAAAAAAATTTTAAATGTTATCTAATAAACATCAATAATAAATGGAGAAAAGCATGCAAAGGAATACAATGGGATTAACAGCGTGCTTTCTAGGTGGTAAGATTATGGGTGCTTATTTTCTTCTTGATAATTTCCCATATTTCCAATAAGTTAATATTTGTTTTTATTATCAGGAAGGAGGGATCACTGAAAGATAAATATAATTACTCTGAGAGAGAGAGAAAGAGAGACAGATAGAAAACAGGCACGAGAGCACCAGTGATGAAAACAGAGTCCAGCATGGGAGTTCAGGGCAGCCCCACTATGAGACTCCATTCTAAGTGGCTTCACTGAGGGCTTATGTCTTGGTTTCTGGGTGAGAAAGAGAGAAAGCCCTGGAATATTAGGAGCCTTCAGGGATGACATACTGAAGGAAGAGTATCCAAGGGGTGTGAATCCTGAGTCATAGCTTAGAGGCACATTCTGTTGGTGGGCAGTCACTAGAAGATTCCTTCAGGGGCTAGAATGGGATCCAGACTGGGAAGTCCTGTGTAGTCACAGGAGTGTAAGATTGACCCTGAAGACAAGGGAGCCACTGGTCTTTGTTGCTGTGGATACCCCTGGAAGCTGAACCTGGAGAACCATGAGTCCCAACACTTGGGAGGGCTGCTAGGTTTCTGAGTCAGGTTTAAACTCAGTCCTTCCCATTCCTGAAGACAAAATAAGGGTTGAAAACAAAGGCAGGAAATGCTATTTGCAGGTGCCTCGGTGTTCCGTGAAGGAAGGGTGACTTTTAAGTGGTGCATTCTCAAATATCCACCACCAAGCAAATGCTCAGTAAGTTTTGTTGGAGTAAATCCTCGGTGAGCTTAAGGCTATGATGGCTCTGGCCCCGACTACCCCCACCTAGACATTTTAACCAATGTTTATAGGGATCGTCTGGAATTCTTCTTCCTCTCTGATTATTTAAATCTGCATTCCCTACAGTGGAGAGAACCTGATTATGGAGGACAAAGACCATGTCTTCAACACTCCCATTTCTCAAGGGCCTGATTCCTCGACACAACCTCCGTTGCAGAACTGAAACACAACAAATAGTTCTTTGAGGCCATAATTAATGAAAGCTCTTTCCAAGATGTTGGTTCCACCGTCCGGAACGCAGCTCTGAGAATGATTATAAAGAAGCTCTTATCCTAGCTATTTGGCATGGATTGAACCAATCTGCAAAGTTCTATAAACACTCTCTGATTTGTACCCCAAATCTTTATCAAAGTCCTTCAGGAGAAGTATTAGTACGGCTAACAAAGTTTTATAAAGGGCCAGAGAGTAAATATTTTAGGTTCTGGGAAATCTCTGTTGGACCCACTCCACTCTGCCATCCTAACGGGAAAGCTACCACAGATAATACATAAATGGCCACGGTATTGTGGTAAACCTTGATTTATGGCACTGAAATTTCAATTTTGCAGGATTTTCACAGATCACAAAATATTTTTCCTTTTTGGCTTTGTCATTTTAAATATTTAAATTTTTTTTTAAAGATTTTATTTATTTATTTGACAGACAGAAATCACAAGTAGGCAGAGAAGCAGGCAGAGAGAGAGGGGGAAGCAGACTCCCTGCTGAGCAGAGAGCCCGATGCAGGGCTCGATCCCAAGACCCTGGGATCATGACCTGAGCAGAAGGCAGAGGCTTTAACCCACTGAGCCACCCAGGCGCCCCATGTCATTTTAAATATTTAAATATGGAAAACCCACTCTTAGCTCATGGCCTGCACAAAAAAGAGGTGGCAGGACCAGATTCGGCCCACGAGCCATAACCTTGTCAACCTTGCTTTACAAGGCGAACCCGGGAGACCCAAATCAACAGCCACGGTATGAGCTCACTCGTCTGAGAGGTTTTCTCCTTTCCAAGTGGCACAGTCGCTGGGCTCTTGTTGTAGGAATTAAAGGAGTGAGTTTCCCCAGACCAAACCCATTGTCTCTGCATCCGTCCATCCCTGCCCGACGATACCAGCCTGTTTGGGATTTTGTCCCCCTGGCGACGCTTGCCTTTCCTCCATTCCCGGCTCACCCTTTTGCTCCCCCAGATGCACACAGGCCGCTGGGCGGCAGGAGAGGGGCGCGGACACCTGTGACCTCGGGGCCTGTGCTGAGACAGCGCCCCGGGAAAATGGCTTCCCTCCTTTAATTCCTAAGAAAGAGCAAACTTTCTCTGTGCTTCTTTTTAAAATGCAACCATGTAAAGGTCACAGAGGAGGAGATGAAACTTGGAGTTGTAATAAGGAAGGAGAAATAAAAAATAATGACAGAAATAAATTGTCATAAGAGGGGATACAGTTATGATTTATTGTGATATTCTACAAATTTGGAGGTGATTAAAAGCCACCTAAAATTCACATTAACAAGTCACATAAAAATGGAATTAAACTAGTGGGCATAATGTGGCAGGGTATAAAGAAAAATCATGACAGAAATAAATTGACAGAAGGAGGATACTATTCAAGTTTTGCTCTGTCGGGCCGCCCTGACAGGAGCCTGGTATTTTAATTTCAGAGTTGTGGTTGAGTTTTTGGAGTTCATTAAAGGCCCACATTAAGAATCTCATAAAAGTGAGAAGAAATTAGTGACCATAATGTGGCAGAGGAAATAAAGAAACAATAATGACAGAAATAAATTGACAGAAGAATGATACACTTAATGTTTCGCTCTGACACCCTCTATTAATAGGCCGCTGCAAGCTGGAACAAATGTCATTCATATTTTAGCCAAAGTATACCACTAATTAGGCCGGCTCTCTGCACCGGAATTAGACTTGAGATCTCTCACCTTTAGAGTGGAATCATTTGAATTCTAAAGAAAAGAGCTGGTGACAGAAAAAAAAACTTTCTACTCGGGCTTTTCTAATGAGATAAAATTCCCCCTTCTCCCCATTTCGCGGCTATAATTGCTGATTATGTTGTTACATAGCTGCGGCTCCCGGCTCTCTCCTCCCATCATTATGATATAGTCTGGCAGATCAGGAGGCTTCAAACGCGGACTGGAGCGGTTTGAGTCTAATTTAGCGCTCATTTAGGCCGTAGGTACCACACAAGGTAAACACTGTATTGTTATAATTAATTACCCCTTAGGCCTCGCCAGGCCATCTCTGTTTCAGCTGACCCTTATAATAATAAGGCTTCCGGGCATATTGTATTTCTTTTGACAGATTAATTAGAAATTCAGCCGTGGAGGTACAAAGCAACGCGGTCATGAATATTTAAATGGCCTGACACAAAAAATCATGAGAGGCTGCTGAACTACATGACGGACAGGGGATATTAGGCAAGTGACTCTAATCAATAATCTCTTGATCTCTTACATATTAATACACTGCCTGCTGTTATTAAGCTCCGTAATAAGGAAGGGGAGAGAAAGTTAGTGTAGCTCTGCTGTAGGCCGCGGCGAGGCCCCCAGTGATTCCGCTAACTGACTGAGAAAATGCACAGAGGAGCGGGGCCTCAGCCTCTTCAATCTAATCCAATCTTAAGGAATGGCAGCTCTGAGTAGCACCGACTGGATAATTATTGGCGCTGACAAGGTGAGGGCGTCTGCAGGCAAATGAGCTCGGAAGCCGCCGGAGTCCCCAGACCACCCAGCGCAGGGCGCGCGGAACAGCGGCCCGCGTGCTGTTCGCCGTGTCGGGCTCGAGCCGCGGGGCCTGCGGGGACCCGCGCCCTGCCGAGGGCCCCCCGATCGGGGGCGGCGGCCGTCCAGGGCCGGGGCTCGCCGGGGCTGTTGTCGGGCCGCCCCGACACCGAGTCACGAGGCGCGCTCGGCTCCCCTCGCGGTCCCTCCCGCCGCCGAGGCCGCCCAGTGAATTAAGCAGCGGAGGCTGCTGCATCTCATCTGAATTCATGACGGAGCCCGTCCTCCCGGCCCGCTGCCAGGCGGCTCGCTCCGCCGCCCCGGACGCCCCGACGGCCCCCGACGGCCCCCGACGGCCCCCGTGGGCCGCGCGCCTCGCCGCGGGTCCCCAGGCGCCACGCGTCCCCGGCCGCGCCGCTTAATGAAGCCGCGGACCCGGGCGACCGGCGGGAAGGTTCCCGCGCAGGACCGGGCGCCGCGAGGCCAAGGTCATGGGAAGCAGCCGCCCGGGGCCCTCCCTGGCCGGGTCTGGAGACCAGGTGGGGCTCACCTGCCAGGTGCCCCGGCTGCATCGCGGGGAAGGGCCGAGCGCAGCTCTTCTCCGGTGCCCTTTGCGGACATCAGACACCCCTTTCCCACCGGGGAGGGCGGCCCCCTCCGGCCAGGACCCCCCCCCCCCCCCCGCCCCAGGGACAGCAGACTCGACGAGGAGCTGGATTCCTGGGCTTCCGCCCACCCAGGCCTGGGGCCGGCTGTGGTGGTGGGAGCTGGCAGGGGGCGGCCGGACCAGGAGGACAGTCTGGGGGACTTGGTGGGCGGCCCTGGTGGTGGGGAGAAGGGGAAAGGCCGATGAAGGGGACGCTGGCAGTCCGTGCCACCCCCGTTCAGGAAGCCGGGTTCTGAGTTGGGAAGTAGTCTGGAAATAGGTTCCAAAGAATAGGGGCATCACCTCCGGGTGATGTCAGTCTTTCCAGAAAGCCCCACTCTCCTGAGAGGGAGTTTTGTTTGCTTGGTTTTTTTGTTTCATTTCATTGTTTTTAGTGGAAATTAAAGAAAAAAAAAATGTTCGTGCCTGTGTCAACACGGTGCAGAACATAAAGGGGGAAAAATCAACCAATGAAATTCAGCCGAAACAGGAATCCTGAGCCATCAGGGGGCCATCAGTCCCATGGAGTTTGTGGACACCTGGGAGAGAGCGTTTGCCCGCCACTAACACCAGCCCTGGGATGGTGCTGGCCCGCGTGATAGGAGTTTCCTTCCCTGTCTGTGGTCTTCCTTGTCTAGAGTCCCTTCCTCTTCTGCCTCCGTCCTCTGGTGGCTCCCAGGCTGGCAGGGACCAGATGCTGTCAGGAAGGGCTCTGGAATCAGGGCCCGGGGTCCCCCAGCTCGGGTTGTGCAGGTGCTGGTCACGGGTCCAATTCTAATCTCTCAGAAGACACAACACGCAAGGAGGGACGCGAGAACTGCCTGAGCCCCAGCAGGCCAGTCACGGCCCCTCCGCAACGCACCAGATTCCGAGGAGCTCTTCTCAGTGACAGGCCTGCGTTTCCCCATCTGTGCGTTTGCCCTCAAAGTGTGTCATGTGCACAGAAAGACACAGCCCATTTGCAGGTGCCTCGTTGTGTAAAAGGCTGCTGCTCCTTCCCTTAGCACTTACTCCCACTGAGGACCCACACCCATTGCAGAGGCGTTCTGAGTTTCCCTGGAGTCCCTTACTCTGCTGACTTCTTCCATTCCTCGCTGGCCTTCTGTTCGATCCCCACCCTGCCCCACTGCGCCTTCTGTGTCCTCGCCCTGTCGGCATCATCCCCCAGGGGGCCCGCAGCTCTTCCAGGCCAGGGGTTCGGTGCTGAGCACAGCGCACCAGGTATGGGTGTCTCTGGATGCCCCGATGGGGGCGAGTCCCGTCATCTTCACCTTCACTGAGGGACTTTCGAGAACAGCCCAGCTCTGGGCCAGAGCTCAAAAAGGGAGTAGATAATTAAGGGTAAAGAAAAACAAGCCCGGGGTAACTGCCAAATTAAATACTCAAGTACAAAACTTGTAAGTATTGTACTACGGCTAATGATGATAATAATAATTATAGCGATTATGACAGCGATCATTTCTACCCTGGCTGTTTGGTTTATGAAAACATCACTAAAAGGTCTAGTTCTGGGAACTAGTTCCTGCACCTCCGTCTCTTTATTGCCAAATCCTAATGAAGTACAAGCCAAGAAGCAAATTCATTGCAAATTGTATAAAAGATTTGGGGCCAAAATGAAGCTGTTAAAAACCACATCTGTAAAAATGGTGTAATTATTATGGGTGGGTAAAAATCTGGCAAGAATTATTTTCTTAAATAAGGCGTAAAGGAGAACAGATGTGTGTAACTGACACTTTTTTTTTTCTTTTTGCAGTTTCATGATTTCTGAGAGAAGAAAAAGTTGAACTGATTTATCAGATTATCCTATTTATTACAGTGCAACTAGGGTGATAGAAAACCCTTTTGTCTCATTTTCACCCCCTGGAAAAGGAAAGCAGTCCAAGGGAACCTGCTGACTTTGCTTTCTGGCAAAGCCAGCTGTGCCAGAGAAAGAGAAAGGCCAGCGGGATGCGGTGGGAAGGAGCCACAGTGGACCGGGGAGGTCCGCAGGAGACACCGTGATGGGAGGGAGGTGACAGCAAACGGGCTAGAAAACCTCACAGGCTAAGGAACACCAGAGGGGCCAGGTTGCAGTGGGCGAAGTGGCCAAAGACAAAGGCAGTTTAAGTCTGGAAATAATTACGGTACAGTGAAGACAATTGAATTCCACGTTACCTTGGTCTATGTCTGCAACTTGGAGAGGTATTTGGGTTGGGTTTACTTTTTGGAGCTTAGCAACATAAATTTGTTGTCACTGAACTATTAAATACAATGGACGCATGTTGGCAAAGAGGGTCTGGAGAGGCATGGAAGTTATTAAGGGAAATAATCGCCCAAATGGGCCCACTGCACAATTTTAATATCCCATGACAACACTCAATTGTCAAATTCAGCAAGAGTGTCCGGGATGCTACTAACTTTAAGCCAGAAATTCTTAGATTTATTCTACTTCCCCCCCAGCCTGGAATAGGAAATGCCAGTAAGCTCTGAGCATCTAGGCAAGAAATAAGCTGGGAAGAAGAAAGGATGGTCTCCCATTTTATGAGATTTCTGCCATTAAATCGATAACAAATGTCTTTCACCTACCCTCGATAAAGAGGCAATGTGGGATTTTAATTGGACTTTTGGCTTTTCTTCATTTGATTTAAACCAAGGTAGAATTTCAAACAATAACACTAGAACACCTGGTTAACACGTTAGATGATATGCACAGTTGTAAATTGTGGTTTTAATAGTTGCTCACTGGGGGATTTAAAAGGGTCTCATTGTTCTGTTTGGCAGATATTAAAAAAAAAAAAAATCACCAACTACTGGGATTTAAAAGCCACACACGTGATTTCAGTGCAACTCAGATCATGAAATTTAATCATTTGACCCGGCTTGTGGCCAGTTTGTACGGGGCGACTCCTGGCCACATGACGGACTTCTCAAGTTCTTCCAAAGCCATATCCCTCTGGAAGGTTAAAGAAATCACTAATCTGGAAGGTTAAAGAAATCACTACGATGACTGGCAGAGGCTGAGGAACAGGCATGGGGTTGCAGCTGGATGCCGGATGGGCGTGCGCTCACACCTGCTGTGCCTACACACCCTCTTTGCACACTGCTGGACCCTTTGGCCGGGCAGTTCTCTTCTCCCTCCTTTTTGAAAAACACATGGAAGTTGCCCCAAGGCAGGATGGGGTCCACTCGGGTTGCCTGTGGGTTTCCATTCCCACCAGCCCCTTTCCTCATCAGCGGGGGGCTGGCACTGCCTGGGAGCCCGAGTGGGGTTACCCATATTTTAAAGTGACAGTTTTCCAAACGCCTGCAGGACTTTTGCCCTTCCTCCCAGCTGTGGCCCCAACCTTGCCTTGCCACCGCCTCCCGAGACCCGACCCTTAGAGGGCACAGATGCAAAACAAAGACGAGGGTCTCCTTGCTCCCCTCTGACTGCAGCCGGGGACTTGGGGGGACTGCTCACAGAGACGCGCTGGCGGAGGGGGCAGCCCATCGCCTCCCCTCAGCTCCCAGCAGCTCTGTCCACCACGGGCTGTCAAGGCTCAGCTCAGGGTGGGGGTGGGGGTGGGGGTGGGATGGGTCCTGTGCCCGGTCGCTGTGGCCTATGCCCAGAAGGATATCACAAGAAGGAGCGAATAAAGGGGCAGAGATGGGCTTCAGAGAGGTGGGGCACCTGGACTCCACCTCTTTCAAACCTGTTATTTTAGCAGAAGCGAGTTGAAGCCTGGAACACGGAAGTGTAGCCCAGCAGCGGGGTGGGGGGTGTGGGGGTGCTGGGGCAGAACTGGTGTCCTCCACTCTCCCTGCCCTGCATCCTGTGCACGGAGGCCGCAGCCTGCCGCCTAGTCCCTGCTGCTGTCCTGCAGGCTACAGGCCATGAGGCCCAGGGACAGGTTCTGACTTTCAGGATTTCCTTCTGGAAACTTCTCTGGACCCTTCCCTGTCTTCTAGAAGAAGGCCTGGGTGAACAAGGAAAGTATTCTACTAAGCAGGGGGCATTCAGAGGCCAGCCTCACATTAGGTGCCCCATTTCTCATATAAAGTAGGTGCCCCATTCCTCACACACGGTGGGTGCCTATTCACACATCATGGGTTCCTGTTCCTCACACACAGTGGGTGTCTTATTTCTCACACACAGTAGGTGCCCTATTTCTCACACCTAAAGGATGCCCATTCCATATGCACTGTGGGTGCCTGTTCCTCATACACAGTAGGTGCCCTATTTCGCACATCCAATGGATGCCCATTCCTCACACACAGTGGGTGTCCATTCCTCACACATCATGGATGCCTGTCCCTCACACAGTAGGTATCCTCTTTCTCACACACAGTAGGTGCCCTATTCCTCATACTTGGTGGGTGTCCATTCCTCACCCATCATGAGTACCTCTTCCCCACACACAGTGGGTGTCTTATGTCTCACATACAGTAGGTGCCCTATTTCTCACACACAGTAGGTGTCCATTCCTCATACACGTGGGTGCCCATTCCTCACACATCATAGGTGCCTGTTCCTTACACACGGTGGGTGCCCTATTTCTCATACACAGTGAGTGCCTGTTCCTAACACGCAGTAGGTACCCATTCCTCACACACAGTGGATGCCCATTCCTCGCACATCACGGGTGTCTGTTCCTCACACACAGTGGGCGCCCCTTCTTCACACACAGTAGGTGTCCATTCCTCACACACAGTGGGCGCCTGTTCCTCACAGCAATACTGGCACTTACTGAATCAGTCTCTCTGAGAGCTCTGCCCTGTGCCCTGTCGGAGTCTGTGTTTGTGGCGTCTTTCTGCTTCACAGGAGAACATGACGGGTGAGCTTGCCGGGAAGGTCAGCACATTCTGTCATATCCTGCTGAGACAAGGAGTTCGGCATGAAAGAGCAAGGCAGTCAGACTAGAAGGGCAACTCGTTATGTGAGAAGTATTGTCGGGGTGAGGCTTGCCCAAGAAAGCCGTAATTGTTGATGAACTGGTGGCCACAATCGACGTGACTTCCATAATCCCAGCAGGGAAGGCCGAGCACACCTGCATGGCCTCTGTTCGCAATTCCTCATAAGTTCCGGGGAGTCACATCTCTGCCACTGTGTGTCCCCATCTAGGCTCTCTCTTTGGTGCAGGGAGATGTTGAGGCGCTTCAGTCCCGTCAGCTCAAAGCCAAAGGGAGACATTGCTGAGCATTTCACCCCCCGAGAGTGAAATATGTATTTTGTGGATCGGATTTTTAAATCTTTACTCTTTTTACCTTAGATTTGGCTATGAGGATCTGGAGTTCTAATAGTGACGTTGGATGGACAAGGTTTCCCATTGCTTAGTGAGTGGCGGTCTTTAGAAATTCCTTGAAAATACCAATGTCCAAAGTCAAGACTCCCGCATTACCAAGTTGGGTGGCCTCAGACAGTTTCTTAATCTATCTGAGCTTCAGTTTCCTTACCTGCAAAATGGGATAATAATATGCCTTTCCCATGGTTGGTGACGATTCCACGAGATGCATCTGGGGAGGAGCCTGGCATAGTTCTTCCCCAGCCTGACGGCCCCATACAGGCTGGCCCCATAGCCTCCCCTCCCTCAGGCACAACCTGTGGCAGATACCAGATGGACAACAAAGATGGTACACAACCATGGCAAGAACCTTCCAGCCTCTCTTTTGGGCAGATGAGTTTCTCAGAATCATTCAGAACTAAACTTAGCACCTAAATAGCCTTTAGGTTCAAGAGACTTCTGACCGACGATGTGTTAGCAGCCTTGATTTCTTCCAAGACCCGGTTTCTGGTTGGTGTTAGCTACCAGGAGCCATGTTCCTGGCTGAAGGGTTTCCAGAACCGATGCCTCATCGTTTTTCTCCATAAAGTGGGACATCTGGTTGTTTGGGGAAAGTCCCTCTGGGAGACTTATCTGTCTTATAAGCTTCGTGAGTCAACAAGCGTCACTGGATGTTTGTGGTAATGAGGGACCAGCCAGAGCCACGGCCCATGGGGCAGGAAGCAGGGAGCGTTTATGGAGTAACTGGGAGCTCAGCTTGGCCAAACCACACGGGCAAAACGTCACTGGTGGAGGAGGTCAGGCAGGCATAGGGTGACATGGGGGGCACAAGGGGGAGCTCAGCCACGGAGACTTTACCTGGCAGGCAGGAGCATGTAGGGTGGCATGCTGCAAAGACACCCGTGACCCAGAGAAGCACATTGGCATCTCCTCCAAGATGCCCACCTGGCCTGTGCTGCCCGTGGCTGGGCCTGCAGTGACTCAGGCTGTATGTGGGGTGGCAGGCAGAGGGAACTGGGCCCTCGCCACTGAATCTCTAGGCCAGATCGGTGCAGACGAGGGTCCTGAGCTGCATGGACTTGAGGTCTCTGTGGAGATGCCATGGCCACTGCTCTGCACAGGGTCTTCAGGGAGCATGGGACTCAGGTCACGGGTGGACACCACTCACGAGCGCTTTCTCTGACGTGAGGGGAGCACAGCAAACCAGCTGGTGGGTCACCCATTGTGTCCCAGGTCCTGACTGGAAAGAGATTCTGGTTTTCCTGGGCCCTGAGAGTGTGTCTGTGTGTCTGTGTATTGTGTGTGTGTATGTATAGCTGTTGTGTGTGTGTGCCCTGGGCCTGTACACATGTGTGCATGTGTGATATATGTGTGTCTATGTACATGTGTGTGCCTCTACATGGATAGGCAGGAATGTACGTGTGCACATGCACATGTGTATATGGACATGTATGTGTGTGCATGTGTGTGTGTGTGTGTACATTTACTTATTTTTCAGATTTCACTGACATGTCATGTGAGATGTGATGCTCATTTCCAGGCCAGATTCACAGGGACAGCAGAATCACGAATGTGACTCAGAACAATGTGTGGCTCTGCTATTTTCATCCCTACCTTAAATTTTCTATGTTAACATTCACTAAGAGCATCTGCATTCTCGCTCACTACCCCCTCCAAACTGCCCACTTATCTGAGAAGCACTCAGGTGTCCTATAGGCATCTGGCTGTCCAGTAGGCACCCAGATGTCTGGTAGGCAACCAGGTGTCCGGTGGCATCTAGCTGAATTCTGATACCTCCAACGTGCTAGGCTGGTCTCCTTCTCTCTATACCCTGTGGCCCAGGATGCAGACTTGGAGTGGTCCTCACATTCCCATGGAGCCATATCTCAGTTCTCCATCCCCAACATGTCCCAGATCTGGCCCTGTCTCTCCAACGTGCAGCCACAGTCCTTGGTCGGGTCACCACTATCTCTGAGCAGACCTCCTGCTTCCACCTGCTCTCAGCTCTGTGCTCCTCCCCAGGTGGTTTCCCAGTCATGATAACTTCCCAGGGAGCACAGGAGAATGGTCTTTAACTCATAACATTCTAGAGTTTCTCACCGCGGTCAGAATCAGGCGCCTGTCTCACCATGACCAGCCCCTGACTGCCCCCCTTCCTGGCCTCACCTGCAGACCAAGGTCACTTCTGCTCCAGATCTTTGTCCTGCGTTTTCCTGGGCCCTAAGTGCCTTCTGTCACCTTTGCCAGTCTGGTTCTTTCAGCTCAAGGAGGATAGGCCCTTCCAGACAAGCATCCATGCCCACCCTCGTCTGTAGGTAGTCTGTCTCTCCGCAGGACGCGCAGCTGTCGGACACGGCGTCGTTGGACTGGTTTCACATCCGCAGGAGGAACACAAGCTCCGCTCACGTGAGACATGGTGGTGTTCCCACCCTAGTGCCCAAGGCAGCCCTGGCACAGCGGAGGGACTCAGCGGAGAGTCAATGAACGGATACAGACGAAAATGAGCCATCCTGTAGGGCCACTGGGACCAGATAATGGTGGGACCAGCATCTAGCCCGTGGCACCCCGACTTCCCTGTGGCAGAGCCCAGACTTAAGGCAGTTCTTCTGTTCTGAGCCCATATTTCCTCTGACAGTGCTATGCACGGTGTGGGCACCGAGGAGTCTAAATCGTTCCTCCTACTGGTGGCATTCAACAATCAGGACGGGAAGCCAGTTGGCTTCAGAGGCTGTACAAGTGTCTCCCTGCCCCCTCTCCCTCCCCCATATCCTGGCCACCCCTGCAGAGTCCTACTCCTTCTAATAGCTGGGAAATTCTCCTCAACTCTCCACAGGGAAGCACACAAGGCAGTATCTTTAGTTTGGAGCTCCAAACACTTGTTTTTCCCATCATGTCGTAAGCCTGCATACGACCAAATACCATACTGTTTTCTGGACAATTCGGCAAAGCTTCTGTCTTTATCTATCCCATGGTTATTTCCATGCAGATCCTTGGACAAGAGCACGGCGCCTCACCTGCCTTGTTTTATTCCTCTCTTCTCCCTTGTAGCAGGAGAATTACTTTTAGCCCTGCAAGGAAAATCTGCAATTTCCCCAACGCGGCACAATCGGGCGGCTGTGAGAGCATTGCCCGAGGTGCTCGTTCTCGGCGCAGATGTTCTCAAACTGGGCGAGGTGCGTCGGCACAACTCACTTCAAGGCAGTTAATGAATTACAGCCGCATCATTGCCTCTGCATGTTGGTTTTAAACACATATTTATTCTTCTCTGGCTCAACGGTTACTCTCCAGAGCAGATCGGGGCTGCTGACTGCGTCTCTGCTCTTTCTCCTTCTCTCGCCGTCTTCCCCTACCTTACACCCCCTCCTTCTCCCGTTTTATCTTCTTCGCCTGCTCGTCCTCGTCCTCCTTCTCCCCCTCCTTCCGTCCTTTGAATTATATCTTTATTTTCACGTGGCCGTGCCTTCTCCCCGGGACGGAGAGAGCAGGGCGGTCCTAACGGGGCGAGAAGGGATGCTTCAGCATCCGAATGCTCCAGGTCTGTGTAGACCCCCGTCGTAGCTGGGGCACCACCTGTGAGTTGCTTTTTTCCATCTTTTCTCTCCGGTCTTCTCCAGGGTGGGCTGGGGCGGGGGGTGGAAGCGCGATTTCCTCGGACATCCGCTTTCCCTTCCGCCCTGGCTGCCGGCTTTCCATGCGGTGAGTGCGAAAGGAAACGGAAGGCACCTGAGTTACTGTACTGTACAAGGGAATTTAATTAAGAATATACACATTAGAATTTCAGTGGGATTGCCTATTTAATGTTACTTTATTAAGCCTTCTATCAAACCCTTTTTTATGTATATCAGTTGATATACAATTAATCTGTTCTCTTGTGAGAAAGAACATAGCACCTCAGGTGGACGAGGGGTGTCAGGTGACGGTAATTACAAGCAGCTGTTCACGGCAGCACCTCTGGCCTACATGGGGGTGCTGTGAGCTACCACTCCTCGCAACAGCCCACCTCATTAGATTTGACCTTCCCAGCTGGGGATTTCATTTGTGTTTTTTTAATGGGTTTGTATACCGCCAATCACAACACCTTATGAAGACGGAGTCTTTGTAGCTGTAACAAAAGAGACCATGCGAGTTTACAAAAAAGCCGCCGCCGCCGACTGGCAGGGTACCGCTGTAAGGCCGGCAACTTTTCAGCCACTGGCTGGGGACAGGCGCGCCACCCCATGTCCCAGCTGAGATAAATGCCTTTCCCTGGCTTTGAAAAGCCTCTGCCCGGCGGAGCCACCAGCAGTAAAAAGTAATTGTTGAGTCCGGATTGCGCCGGGGAGCACGGTGGCCGTGGGCCTGCAGCCCGAGCGACCCGCCCCGGCCGCGGAGCCCCGGCGGCCCAGCCGGCAGCCCCTAGACTCCGGGCGCCGCGCCCCGGCAGGTGCCCGCGAGCTCGCCGCTGGCAAGTGCGCAGGTCCGGGATGCGGGTGCCGGCGCCAAGGCGAGGTGCGGGAGTCTTGGAGAGAACATCTCTGGTTTTCTTTTTTCTTTCCATTTATGTTTGTAATAAACTCACTCTCATACAATTAGCCTCAATTGTTTTTATATCTTCGGAGGCAATAATATAGGCAGCCTGGGGAATACAGCAGTAATCCGTATACCTGTGTTCATTTACCCAAATCACTATGGTTACAGCGAGGGCAAACTGTTTACTGTGAGAATCCGCGCGCCTCTTTCCAGCTACTAATGACCTTTCTGTTCCTCCAATAACATCAACAAACCGGGAGGCTGCCCACACCATTAAAGCCAATTGCCTCTCAAGTTACTGAGGGACTGGAAGGCTCTCTCATTTATTTTCTCTCATCTGATGTAACTCACATGCCACTTTCTTGTCTTTAAAGAAGGGGAAAAACTGTGGATTATTGATTTGCTTCTGAACAGAAGACCAACCTAAAAGCCCCAATGAATTGTCACTCATTATTGAAATTACTGAACACTAATTAAACTGGCAGCTCAAATCCCAGCAGGCCACACTCATCTGAAGCTGAAATTCAGACACTTGGGCAGTGGAACAGACACAGCGTTCGCAACCACCGGGATTGTAATAAGCTTTGCATTAATTTTTGCTTCTTAAAGGCGCATGGTCCTGTTTGCGGTGGCCCGCTGGTGCGGCCGAAGCCCCTTTCCTGGTTCTACGTTTGTGTGCTTGTTTTTTAAACGGGAACTGGTGATTCAGGTCTGTCTTAAAATATCATACGGCGACTCGGCCTTGCTCCCCTGTGAGGAGAGAGGCTGCAGCAGAGACGCCTGTGGGGACATCACCTGACGCGGCAGGAGGAACAGTCGAGCCGGCACAGGGCAGGCCGGAGGTTCAGACGGCCTGAGGAAACTGAGTCACGCTGGTCGGAGAGCAACAAAGCAGGCTTCCCGGGAAATGAACAATGCCAAACAGCATTTCCAATTCATCAAGTCTGATTTACTTTCTAAAATATGCCTTGGCCTATTTTCAGGGCTGCACAAACTCCATATAAATTATGCATGATCATGGCTAATCCGCCACCTTTGGCTAAGCCTGAGTGGTGGCCCCTCATTTGCTTAGCTTCAGAGGGGGCTAGTTCTGGGGAAGGGGCTGGTCCGAGGCTGAAGTGGAGAGCTCATGTCTTAGAGTCAGGAGAAAAAGCAGAGATGATGGCCTCAAGAAGGCCCCTGTACAAGGCCACAGCTTGCTCAGGGAAGGAGGTGGTGGGTGATGGTCCTTGGCCAGGCCTACTTAGACAAGACTGCCTTGTTCGGACTGTTTCTTTCTTTCTTAAGAGATTTTCTGTATGAGGAGCAGAACTCTGCGAAGGGCACAGCAGCTTCGTTTGTAAGGGCCAGACAGCCCAACAGTCCATCAACAGGTGCATGGATACACAGACTGTGGTATGCACACAAGGGAACACCCCCTTAGCAATAGAAAGGAGGGGATTATTAAAATGTACAACAGAGTGGCTGACGCATTCACACTATGGTATGAATTGACATTTTCAGACTGCATTCACACCATAGTATGGATTGATGTTATCAGACTGCTTTCCTCTCAAGTCATGAAAGGAAGTGCATTTTAATAAGTATACAGAACACAGAGCTGAAGAAGTGTTGGGGGACAGGCAGGGGCATGTCCAGAGAGGGCCCTGGGGGGTCCCTAAGGGAGGAGGTGACCCAGGCTGTGTTAGCCTCGGGTGACAACTGTAAGTACAGAACCATTTTACAAACATGGGTTGCTTGGGAAACTTAAAACTTAATTCTCTAGTCTTCATCTAAAGCTGTTGGTGCCAGGCCCTGCCGTTCTCATGGTATATAGTGTCAGCCTTGGGCTCACAGAGGGCTACATCTGCGATGAGAAAGGAGCTCCCCACGGGGGTTGATCGTTGGCCTGGGAGCCTGAGGTGGAGCACTCTGTGATCTTGGAGGCGCTTTGGTCTCAGGCAGCTGGACCACCTGCTTCCTTTGAGCCTCTCTGTCCCTGATGGGAATAAACAGCACAGTGGCAAAGCTCTCCAAACCCTCCAGAGAGGCGCCTGCTATCAGCGCCATAGAAAACAGGCCTTTAGCAAGGTTGATGCTTCACTCCCATCAGGGCAAATTGCTCAGAGAATGAAGACATTGGGCCGTGGTTCCAGACTGGGACTCTGAGGGGCACCCGTTGGGGGTCTGCTGTGCAACCTTGGGCATGTTACTTAAACGCTTTAATCCTTTGTGTCCTTATCTCTAAATTTCTGATAATTAGGTCACCCTAAGGATTAAATGACAGAACTTATATAAAACCATTAGCATAGTACTGTGCACATGACAAGTGCTCAGTAAGAACTCTGGGATTTGACCCTTGACCTTGGGATTTTCTCTGTGGTTCTGATGGCTTGCCCCAATTATATGTATGTTTTGCTCAGTGCCTTGGCAGTACTCGCTCCAGGCTACCTGGCAAGAGTAACAGTAGTCACGCAAGTTGCTGCATAGCTCCCTCGCACTTTCTACCAGTGTACGATGAGATCCCGGTGTCTTCTCACAAAATCTGTGCACCCTTACCTGTGTACTCATCCATCTCATTAGAAGCATGCTCAAAACTAAAAATTGTGTCCCTTTTAAAAGCCTCCACACCCAGCTCAGTGCATTCCATTCCTGTTCAACATTCATCAAATAAGTGTTATTGTTGGTTCCCACACCATCCCATCCTGTTGCCTGAGACAGCTTGCAAAATAGCATTGCTGTAGTGATGCTGGTAATGAGAATTGCATCTCTGGAGCTACGTGGGCACTCTGAGTACCACCCACCTGTTGTGAGTGACACACAACTCGTTTAACCCTCAAACAGAAGCTCTATTAATCATTGTCATTTCATTTACATGAGGCACAAGGAAGCCAAGTTACTTGTTCAAGGTCATCCATTGGTGGTTGGGGAAGCAAAACAGATAAACATGACCTTAGGTCAAAGAAGAAACAAATTTTGAATAGCAGAATGGAGCGGAGCAAATGTAAGGTAAGTAGATCTTGTCTTTCCTGGCCGCCAGAGTTAGCTCCTGACTAAAGTTGTGCTCTTCCCTGGCACCCAAAGCAGTAAAGAGAATATGATCAGTTACGAGATTCACCTTGACCCTAAAATGCAAAGACACTGGTTTCTTGGGAGAATGGGAAATTTTTGTTGTGCTGAATGTCAGGGTCCCCACCCACCCACATCCATACTGATTTCCAGTGTAACAGACTAACACTCTGATGGGGACAGTATGGGCTTGTGGGTATCTCAGAGCCAAAGAATAAACAAAGCAGAGAATACCCAATTATATTTTATGCTATTTCTCTTCTTTTTCTAAAGAATGATTACATCTTTCATGTCAGACATTTTTTCTTCACATCCACGATGACTTCCAAGTGACAGTAGTATTTTATATGGATCTCCCATAAAGTGTGTTCAAAATGGATCACATTGTTGCTTGTTCACTCGGTCTGCATGTTATTCTATACCATTTTCCCTTACTGGATGTAGTGTCTTTGAGTCCAGTATATTAGTGACAAACCTTAAAATTTGCATATACATTCCAGCAAGACAAGAACATTCACACACTTTTTTTCCCCCTCCCAAACCTTCCCCTAACTCCCACAGCATTGTCTAGAAGTTTGTTTTGCGCTTATTGGTATATATGGGTCTTAGTCATCTCTGGACACCATAGCAAAATAACACACACTGGGCATCCTAAAACAGCAGCACTTTCTTTCCTCACAGTTCTAGAGGCTAGATGTCCAGGGAGACCTCTTTCCCTGGCTTGCAGACAACCACTTTCTCACTGTGTTCTCACTTGGAAAGAGAAAGAGAGAGGGAGAGATGGGGTGTAGGGGAGGGAAAGTGAAGGTGAGAGAGAGAAGAAGAGAGGAAAGGAGAAAGGGAGCTCTCCCGTGTCTTTTCTTAAAAGAATACTAATAGTATCAGACAAAGTCTCCACCCTTACAACCTCTTTTAAGCTAATTACTTCCTTAGAGGCTTATTCTCCAAATACAGGCACACTGGGGGTTCTGGCTTCAATGTATAAGTTGGGGGAGAGGCACACGAACATTCATTCCACAGCATGTGCCCAGAAGTTAATGACCTTTATGATCGGGTCATTATTATTGTTCTGTTTCAATGTCAGTTTCTGTCTCTTTTCCCCAAATTTATTTGTTTACCTACTTATTTTTTGCTGTTTGCCAAATTTCATTACTTACTGGCACTTCCTAAGTTTCATTACTTGCTTGGTGAAGTTTTATTTTGTTCTGTTTTGAGCTTTTCTTGCAATGCATCCCTAAGTATTTTTCATCAGGGACCTGACTTTCTGATTTCTTGTCAGTCTGAAAAATATCCCTATTTGAGCTGCAATATTGAATGGGAAAGTGGAATGAGTACACAATTTTAGGTCCGCAATTACTTTTCTTCAGCATCTTGAAGATGTTGTTTTATTGTCTCCTGTTCTGTTGAAGCTGATGAGAAGTCAGCTCTACGTTGAGCTGTTCTTTTGTACCTACTCTGCTTTCTGTGTCTCATGGTTAATTAGTTATTTTTCTTTGGTGACTCATTAACTATATAGTCATCTCTTGTGTTCTTCCATAATTCTATTTTTCATTCCCCCAATTTCTAATTGGTCTTATTTTCCATAACTGTCTTCTTGTTTTATAACCACCTTGTCTTTTTTAGTCACTACTTCTTGGCATTTCAAATTTATTAATCTGCTCTTTATCCCATGGAGTCTTTAGTAATGACTTATATTGAAATTCCTCTCCATTTGCTCTCTTTTCTCTGGTTAGTGGAGTCTGTTGACTCAGCCATGACACTGATTCACACACTTGCAGCTCTGGTTGGGGAAAACATCTTCTGGGAGATGGTTTCCTTTCCAGCTCTGAGCTATGACAACATACCTATGGAATAGATTGGATACCTTTTTACCCACTTCCTGTCCCCCTGATTCACCTGTTACTCCAGTCACTCTTGAAGCAGCCAGCTGTCTTCAATGGCTTCAGAGGCATGGTTTGCTTTCTGTCCCCTTCTATGGGGCACCCGTGCAAACTTACCTGTCTTTTCTTTTCTTTTTTTTTTTTTTAAGATTTTATTTATTTATTTGACATACAGAGATCGCAAGTAGGCAGAGAGGCAGGCAGAGAGAGAGGAAGAATCAGGCTCTCCGCTGAGCAGAGAGCCCGATGCGGGGCTCGATCCCAGGACCCTGGGATCATGACCTGAGCCGAAAGCAGAGGCTTTAACCCACTGAGCCACCCAGGTGCCCCTCACCTGTCTTTTCTAACACAGGCACCAACTAGCAAGTGTGAGGGGGTTAACACCCCATGGGGCAAAGCTAGACCAACTGGGGTTGGGAGGCAATACGTAAATGCTACCTTCTCCTTTCCCACAGGCAACGAATTCTGAGGTATGTTTTTCACAACTCCTCAGTCTCCAGGATTGTTCATACCAGGGACCAGCTCAATGACACATCTTTGTAATGACTTTTGAGCACAATAAGCAGCTTTCTGTCCTGGGAAAGCAGATCATCTATCCCAGGTGCAAGGGGTGTGGCCAGGTACGGCACCTGCTTGGTGTTCAGACTCCCCTGCAGCTTTGTCTCTGGGTATCACCTGCAGATCCCGAAACCTAGTCTCCCATTCAGGCCAGGTCTGAAGCACAAGGTGACAAGAATCTGATCCACTAATGTGTCCTGAGAACAGTTTATTGGGAAACACCTTCTCAGAGGCAGAAAAATCTTCCAGCATATAACTGAGGTAAAGAGTTGGGGCTCTGATTTCCTTTGAGTGTCTGTCCCTGCTAAGGCTCAGTTTAGATTTTATAATTTACGTATTTCTTTAGATTTTACCATTTACACATTTCTTCTCATATCCAATACCAATTCACCCTCAAAGCATCCCTGGGAGGTAGACATCCTGGCAATGATTCCCAGTGTAGAGAAGTGACTCAGAGACATTCCCAGGTTCCCTTGCTGGTAGAGGGTTGTTCTGGCCATAGCCCTCCCCTGGAGGAGTCTTCCTTTCTCACTGTCCAGTGAGAATACGTCTGATCTCTGCATCCAGACCTATGCTGGGGCAGGCATGTGATGTGGGCCCTTCCACAGGGAACATGCAGTCTCGCTGGGAAGAAAGAATTTACCAGGATAGAAAGTACTAAAAGTCAACGGGAACTACAAGGCCAGCATGAATGACCTCCTCTGCCGTATGTCCTAGAGAACTATCCAGATATTGGGTGGCTCACGGCAGTGGTGGCCTCGGGAAGCACTTATGGTCTGTCTTGGGGGCTGTTCCCGACAGGTCCCAAAGCACTCAAAGGGATTTTATGGCATTGCCTCATCGTCCTTCTTAAATGAGAGAGACCGTGTGAGGATAAATGCACTGAATAGGGGGGCAAGACTGTAGGGCAGGGCTTGCTGTTAAGTGAGCAGAGATGGGCACGGAATAGACCCAGAAAGAGATTTTTAAAGACAAAGTCTAAGAATTAAGATGAAATGCACCTCTGGCGGCTGTTCTGGGCAGCGCTGACGGGAGTCTGGAGAGACAGTTATTTAAGGAACTGAGAGAGACTAAAGGCTTAGGTCTAATCTCCGTGCCGCGCTCAGACTCCCAGCACGCTGAGCACTGCAGGCCACGGGCGTGGGCTGGGGCACAGGGCAGGCCGCCAAAAGTCCCTTGCATGGCATCTTCGTGTTCTAACACCTGATGGCCACCCTTTCTTCCATGTGAGTGCAAAGGGTGGGCTTGAACAATGGAGCAGCCTTTCAGAGAATCAGCGGACCATTCTGGAGAAAAGAGAGGAAATAGATTCTTATGGGTCTCAAGAGAACTGAAGATTATAAAAAGCAGCACTAAAGTTTTCCCAGGGCTCCTTAGTGAGAGGGGCACCCTGACCCTACAGATGGTGAGAAACACATCAGGAGGCTTGGTCAGTTTATGGGATCTCACTGGTGTTGCTGCATTCTGAAGGGAGGACCCCTCTTCAGGGATCTGCCACCCACAGACAGCGTTCTCCATCCTTCTGCTGGGGCAGTTTGAAGGGGAATGGAGAGGCGGAGGCTGGAGCCCACAAAAGAACAAGAACACAAGATTCCAACCTGGGTGGTCCTTAGGCGGCTCAGGTGAGGGCTGTGTGAAACCTGTGTGCTCCGCCAGTGCAAGGGTGGGGGAAGGGCCCATCCTGCTGGCTGGTCCTCATGGCACCTCGCCTGGGGGCACAGGTGGCCTCTCACTCATTGAGATGATGGCCTATGTCCCCACTTCCAGGAGAGACTGAGGGACGGTCCTCACTAGCTGCTGTTCCCTGGAATCCTCACCCTTGGCCATTCTCTAGAAAATACGAACTTCTGCTCCCAGCTGTACCCATTCTCACCCTGATCTTTATTAGTCAGGACAGAAGTCTGAATTGGGGAGAAAATCAATTACCTTTTTTCATTAGGATATGCATACACACCACATATCTTGGCAATGTCTGTGGGGTGGGTTTACATCATTAGAGCTGCAGATTTTGGTTTCAAAAGCTCTGTTCTCTAAAACATGAACCGACGGTTTGTTTTTTTTTTTTAAAGATTTTATTTATTTATTTATTTCTAAAATTGAGAGAGAGAGAGAGAGAGAGAACACAAGCAGGTAGAGCAGTAGGTAGAGGCAGAGAGAGAAGCAGGCTCCCTGCTGAGCAAGGAGCCTGAGGCAGGGCTCGATCCCAGAACCCTGAGATCATGACCTGAGTCGAAGGCAGCAGCTTAATCAACTGAGCTACCCAGGCGTTCCCCGACGGGGTTTTTTAAAGAACCTTGGCTCACATGCACTCAGGTGGATTTGGGGCCCATTCTTTATTCTTTATTATCTGGCTATCTCCTCCTGGAAAACAGGGTGCTGGGTCTCCCATGAAAGACCATGAGGCAGCTGGGAGGCCGGTCACCTGACAGAAGCTCCTGAGTGGGGAGGGAGCCTCCCTGGGGCAAGTTCAGGTGAGGACCTAAGGGAACTCTAGTCCTGTTCTTCCCCATTCACCTGCCACAGCATCAGAGAAGCCACCACACGTCTCGCAGCTGGGTGTGGGGAGGCCTGAGGGGCCTGGGCCTGAGGCCTTCTTTATATCCATCTCTCAGGTCCATGCTGAGTGAGGCACAGGTTGAAGCAGAAAACAGCTCATGACCAGCACCATCCAGGGAAAAGGTGACGTGAGTGACCTTGCAATTGTACATATTCTAGGGTCAACAGTATAAAAATAAAAATAAAAAAGTAGAATTGATTTATTTTATTTAATTCAATGTATGCTAAATATTATGTGAACATCTAATCAATATAAAAATCATAAATAAAATATTTTATTTTTTTTCCCTCCTGAAGTCTCTGGAATCCAATGTATATTTTATTTTTTTAAAAATATTTTATTTATTTATTGGAGAGAATGAGAGAGCAAGCATAAGTGGGGGGTCAGCAAAGGGAGAGAGAGAGGCAAACTCCCACTGAGCAAGGAGCCCGATGTGGGGCTAGATCCCAGGACCTGGGGATCATGACCTGAGCCAAAGGCAGATGCTCAACTGACTGAGCCACCCAGGTGCCCCTGGAGTGTATTTGATATCAAGAGTACATCTCAGTGCTACTGGCCTCAGCTCCAGCATCCCATGGCAACCTAGGGCTTGGGGCTACCACATTGGGCTGGATGGCTCTAGACGATGTTCTTGTGACGCTCCATGCATGGTGGAGGTCTTGCTGGGGCTTCCCTTTGACTCGACTTCCAGACAGCCCAGCTCAAGGGTGTTTTCTGGCCAATACACTGGAGAAAGCATATCCACCCCCCACAGATCAAAGACGCACACTTGCGTCTCATAGCCAAATGCTTTCTGAGTTTATTAGGCTATAAAATCCTTTTATCACAAAACACCTGGAGATAGACTGCACAGAATGAATGGTCTGGAGCATGCTCTAGGAATGTGGGCTTTAGGGGAGAAAGGCAAGGTGACTCTGAGTCAATGTGCTGTTGTGAATGTCAAGGTTTTACTTTCGACTCAAGCAACAGAACCCTGTCTTACCCATTCCTTCAACAAGGGTCAACTGGAAATTCCCAATGGGCCAGGTGCTGGGATACAGAGGTGGTGCCCAGACAGAGTCCCTGGCCTCAGGGAGCATCTGGTCTGGTCAGGGAGAAGGCAGCCATGAGTATGTGGTACAACTATAATATGCACATGAAGAAGGACTTTGAGATTTCTGGAGTGGCGGGGGTGTGGAGGGTGGGCTGCTTGACTATACAAGGGATCAGGACCTCCCCCCGGCCACCCCCATGCAGGCTTCATTCAGACAGCCTGATGAGAGGTGTGAGAATGGGAGGGAGGGGGCAGTCTGGAGAAAAAGTTCTTGGGACAAAGGCACAGCAGGTGTAAAGGCCCAGAAGTGGGAAACTGTTTAGTGGGTGGATATGTTTGACAAGGCTCATGGACCATTCTGGATGCCCCAAATCACTCCTTCAGGAACACCTTGGACTCTGGTCCCCCTCTGCACATCTCCTCATCTCCAGTTTTCCATAAAAAGTCATCTAAGTGGCTTTGAATCCAAACTAGATCTCAGAACTGTTAGAAACTCCACACCAGAGAGACATGGGTGTACCATCAACTCTGTTGTAGGTTCTCACGCTTCTGCCGGCAATTTTGGTTCCCTCTCTACAGCATTCTGTTTTGCACCTTTTGGTGCAAACAAAGGAAACACCTTTTGTTATCCTCATTTTTATATCTTACTGATTACATGTTGTATAGTTCTTGTATAAATTAATGTATGTCATTTATTTCAGATATTAATGATCTTTGGAATTCACTTTGTGTCAAGCACTGCCAATCTTGTCTTTATAGAAAATTTTGATTTTTTTAATTCAATCGGGTACTGGTTTCGGCCGGCTCCCAGTGGAGGTCCCGCGGCCAGAAGTGGCTAGACCAGGGATGTGGAGGGGATCACATTAGATCAATCAGGAGGAAACCTCACACGGGAGTCTTAAGATTGGCAGCCGTCCTGGGTGTCTTAGGTGGCTGTCCCATGCCCAAGAGAGACAACTTTATATAAGAACAGGAATAAAGAGAGGGTATCAAGTTTCTGGGTCTTATTGCCATTCCGGCCAGGGTACTAACTTACAGCCAAAGGGCAGACCCTCTCCTCCCCGTAGAGCAGCCACGGGCTAGAGGATTACAGCCTGAGCAATTGACATGCAAGTGTTCCAATAAGACCATACTCCTTGAAAAGCCCTGAAATGAGAGTAAAGGAAAAGGAGAGAAAGTACTCACCAATTTTGCACCCAAGCTCAGAGTCCAAATGTAAAGACTCATAGCCCCACGTTCGGGCACCATATGATGAAGTTCTAGAACCTAGGTGAGGTTCGGTGGGCTGAGGTCCGGAGCCGATGACCAAGAAAGAATTCTTGAGACAGCTTTGGTGCAAAATGGTGGCTTCTTAAAGCACGGGCACAGGACCCATCTAGAAAATTTTTATTTTTTTAACCAAAATATTTATTTTGATATTTGTTAATTTTTGCATGAATTTTGATTTCTTAAAGCATTGCATGAAATATCATTTACCTTGACTCCTGTGCGGGCTGCCTCCTTCACTTGTGCAACCAAGGTGAGTGTCTCGCCCTTCTCGCTCTAAGTCTGGCCCAGCTTCTAAGAATTTTTCTTTTCTTTCTTTTTTTTTTAAGATTTTATTTATTTATTTGACAGACAAGAGATCACAAGTAGGCAGAGAGGCAGGCAGAGAGAGAGAAAGGGAAGCAGACTTCCTGCTGAGCAGAAAGCCCGATGTGGGGCTCAATCTCAGGACCATAGGATCATGACCTGAGCCGAAGGCAGAGGCTTTACCCGCTGAGCCACCCAGGTGCCCTCTAAGAATTTTTCTGATGTCGATTCACTTAATTCACAGTGCTGTGGGTCAGGCACCAGCCCCTGGGGAGGATTTGGTTAAGGCATAGAGTAATGGGGCCTGGATATCTGGGGCCTTCTAACTCTGCTCCTAACTTACTGTGCCATCTGTGTGCCCATCCCTGCCCCTTTCCATGCCGCACCTTTCTCATTTGCACCAGGAGTGTGGCCATGAGCAATTGTTTCTAATTGTCCCTGGGGATTCTGTTGGGGTTGTCTTTCCAAGGTCACCTTGAGTCAGGAGAATTGAGGCCAATACCCAAACAGCACTTCTACCAAAGAAGCCCTGACCTTGTCTGGTTGAATTTCTACCCAAGATATTGGATTTTAAGTAAAGGTTCTACTGGCAATGATGGTGATGATGATGGTGATGATGGTGATGGTGGTGACAATGGTGGTGATGGTGGTGATGATGATGGTGGTGATGTTGGTGGTGATGTGGATGATGTTGATGATGATGGTGGAGATGGTGGTGATGATGGTGGCAGTAATGATGGTGATGTTGATGATGACAGTGGGGATGGTGGTGGTGACGGTGTGGTAAGGATGGTATGAGGCTTATAATGATGGTGGTGATGATAGTGATGATGATGGTGACAATGATGGTGGAGATGGCAGAGAAGATGGTAGTTAACAGTGGTGATGATGGTGGTGGTAATGATGGTGATGTTGATGATGGTGATGATGATGGTGATGTTGGGGATGTTGATGATGGTGGTTATGCCAAAAGGGATATAGGAAACATGTCCTGTGGGTTATCATCTGTCTCTTATAAATACATTGCTTTGTTGTCAAGTAGGATATGCAGATGTACTTACAATTTCAACAATTTTACTACTTCAAAATAAGAAATATGCAATGTCCTTTAAGAGAGTGACTCTTAGAAGAGACTATATAAATATATATAACACCAGTTATAAATTAGGGTGAATTCAGAATTTAATCTCTCCCTCCTTCCTTCTTTCTTTCCTTCTCTCCTCCTCTCCTTCCTCTCTGTCTCTGAAATCTCTGTCTGGAAGTGGGTCCTCTTGCAGATTTAACAAATAGCTTTACCATATGTCTGTTGCTACTAAGAGGCAAAGCAAGGGGTTCTGATAGGCATTCGTGTGTAGACATTAAGTTTGTACCGAAGTCATTATGATTACCCAGAGTAATGAAGGGCTCTCGTTTGTTCATTGTTTCTCTTTGCTCCCCTGGGTGGCTGCCACTGATCACGAAGCCCCACCTGATGACCTTGCCTTGACCTTCTCTAGTCTTCTGAAAGCAAGGATTCCAGCCCAGGGTGAGAGGAGCGAGAGGCCTCCCAACACCATCCCTGCCAGATGTCCAAGCTTGGCCTCAGTGTCTAGCAGAACAGAAGCTGGGGGCTGGATGTGTTGAGGACAGGACAGGCTCTCTCTGAGGAGACTGGTACCTGTAGCAACGGCCTAGGCAGTGACTCTGAAGGGCTGAGTGGGCCCAGTGTGGGGGCTGTGCCACACAGGAAGCAAGCAGTGTGTCACCCTGGCCACACTCAGCACCTGCTGGCCTCCCTCTGATTAGCGGTGTCAGGCCACCTGCTGTGCATCCTCCGGCCTCATCCAGCACATTTAAATGAAACCAAATGTTGATGGGGGTTCTCTTCTCCCAACGATTGACGGAGAGCCTGTACCCAGAGGGTGACAGGAAGCTGGCAGGATATAGTGGTGACCCCAGGGTGTTGGCGAGGGGAGTGTGGCCTGGGGACCCCATTCCTCCTAGAAGAGTGGACGGGTGCTGGCTCCTAGATGCTGGTGTGTAGAGGACGCTAGATTGGCACTTTGCAGAGAACGCTGGCCCTCGGGGAGAGCTGGGCCTGTCAGGGGCTCTGGAGCAAGGCAGAGGGAACAGGCCGGGAAGAGGCCCCCAGAGTCAGGGGCTTCCAGGACTCATGGGGACAGTCCTACGCATTGCAAGGACTCATGTGTTTCTCTCCTGCAAAGAAAGCTCAGGCCCTAAAATATCACCCTTCCCCCGACCTTCCCCTCAAGGAAAGTAGCCGCCTGAGGAAGGGGCAAGGCTGTGCTGCTCACTATGTCGGGAGGAGACACGTTAACTCTTTGTCAAGTTTCCAGCCAGTGGCAGGACTGCAGGGTTATGGGGGAAGGAGGGCGCTCCGGAATCAGACCTCTGGCTCCCTCGCTCATTTGCTGAGTGACTCGGAGCTAGTCACGGAGCCTCTCTGTCTCAGTTTCCCCATCTGCGAAATGGAGATGACCTGAGTGTCCTCTTCAGCAGGCGTGCCCCATGTCCCAAGCCGAGCTGACACCAGGCCTGCTTGCTGGCCCAGGGTCTTGCACAGATGAGGCTCCATGCTCTGTCCTCGGGCTCCTAAACTCTTCATCATTGTCAAACCAGAGGCCCTGACTTATTTTCTCACACCAGGCCCCACACGTTGCAGAGCTGGTCCCAGATGAAGGAGGGAGTGAATGCAGATATGGTGCCCGTACCTGGGCTGGCACAGTCAGCCACGGTGCACAGAGAAAGCTCCTGTGACTGTTCCATGACGGCACCCCCAGCCCGCAGGCCCGGCACCCTGTGTGTGCAGGAGAGATCGGGCGCTGAGGCTGTTCTGGCAGAAGTTAGTGGGTCCTGCCCCTGTCAGTGAACTGGGGACAGGGCCACTCATCCTAACAGGCCGACAGGGCACCCAGCTGTACACCTGAGGACTGGAAAGAGTCACAGGAGGTTGGCAGAGTGTTTTGGCCGGTTTTGAAAAATAGATGCTCTTCGTGGGAGTGTGGGAGCCGCCGGCCGCGTTTCTTATCCAGCGGAGGCCACACAAGACCGTATTGCTTCCCTCAGACGCTCTGGAAACAGGACCACGGCAAGCGCTGATGCCGACTCGCCACGAATGTCCTCTTTTTCGGGAGGCCCTGCCATCACTGTCTCTGGCCACAGCTGCCCGTAGGGTGCTTTCATGCACTTTGGGGAAAGGCCCTCCCCCCGGCTAGGGCTCCCCTGCACCAGCCACTCGCTGGGGAGCAGGTGCAGGATGGACTTTAACCTGAAGCATCCCAGCGTCCACACTGAGTGGGGCCTCTGAAGGCCCTCCCTGGGTCAGCTCCCCACCTCTGAGCAGGGCCAGGGGGAGGCGGAGCCAGGACGGATTGCCATCTGTGGTGACAGAGATCCCCCGGACCTCAGGACCCAGAGCTGGCTCTGGGCTCCCTTGCCCCCTAGGTGAGGGTGTGGTGACCCTGCTCTCGCTAGGACAGGGCTGGCCTGGTTCCTGATGTGGGTGATGGGTCATATGCCTTGTGCATGGATGAGGCGGGGGAGCCTGCCCCTCCCCAGACCCACATAAATATGCCGGTGCCTTCTTGGCTCCTGGTTGGAGGGTTTGGATGCTCCCCAGCCAGATGCTTTTAGTCCCATCAGATAAGTGAGTTTCACCTCAAACACCTGCCATAGCGCAAGTTCTCTCCTTGTCTCAGTGGGAGAGGGTGGGTGGGGGTAGGTGGGGGTGGATGGGCTTTCCCAGGTTCCAAGCCTGCCTCACAGGGCAAAGGCATCTGCTGCTGGAACTTTCCTGCCTGGTCACCGCGGTCAGGGCGCGGGAGGCGGTATTAACCACTCTTGCTTAAAATGCATCGCAGGCAGCGGGCGAGGGGAACCCAAGCTCTCACACCCCCACCCCCCCCCCCGGCTGCTTGCTCCCTGGCCTCAGTTTTAGGGACCACTGCGGGTTCTAACGTGCGCTTCTCGGGTTTAAAGAGATGCTTGTGGGGAGACGTGTCGGCTCTAGCGTTTAGGCCAGAACTGC